>NW_026885764.1:0-70257 GCF_032173495.1 Musca vetustissima | reverse complement strand
ACCTGCAATTTGGAGTGCCAAAGTACTGCCTCTTCGTTTGGAAATGCAGCTTCTGAATCTCCTCGAATCTGGAATGCCAAAATATCGCCAATTGTTTAGATAAATGCATCTAAATTCATTAAAATACTGACAATGGGCTGGACCCCTATAAGGGGGATATGTCAAAATAAGAACCTATATTGGCAATTTTCTGCCAAAAGTTTTGGTTACAGATACTTCGTTGAGAAAATGAGTTATAACAAGTGAAAAAAGCGGTAAGTTCGGCCGGGCCGAACTTTGGATACCCTCTACCATAGATATATTGACAGGTACTAGAAATGAAAATACAGGGAAATACCAAAAAGTTGACATATACCGACATTTCTAAAAACGGATTATGTAAACCATAATATAAATTTTAGAAATTTTTAAAGGATAATTATACCCTCAACCTTATGGCTAATGAGGGTGTTTACACTTTAACACGGTGAAAATGTGCCTCATCAAAATATTGGTTCTAGACCCCATGTTTCTTTGGACACGGTGAAAATGTGCCTCATCGAAATGTTGGTTCTAGACCCCATGTTTCTTTGGACCAAATCCGTTTCAAAAAATTTAGATTTCATCGGAACTTTGCCCATCTTATTATTTCTTCCAAGATTAGTTCAAATACGAAGATGGAGAGTATCGGTCCACTCCTTCTGGAACCTCCTATCAGGGGCTAGGTCTACGGGGAACAAATCAGATAACTATTTTAATATAAAAAAGGGGGCTATATGGGGTCTACCCCAAAAAGGGGGCGAATATTAACCAGTGAGCGGAGCAGTATAGTCGGACGGGGCCGACCATACGATACCCTACACAACTACCACGGAACTCAGATTTTCTGCGGATGTTTATTCCGAGCCTGGGCAATATTTCGTTATATTGGCATTCTCTTGCCCGATTAGAGGTAAACAGCACCTCTTCCTCATACTGACATATTTTCCGAATATTACGAGTATTCAGTACAGCTATTGTCCAGATTCCCTTCACCGTGGGTTTTGTTGTGATGTTCGGTTGTCATTTGTGGTCTATATATCGACTTGAAAATAACACAAAAAATTAAGTTTTCGGTCCACTTCATTCCAAAATTATTATCTGATCATCACCGAAAATTATAGGCGTTGTACTTGACCATAACTGGAACCTTATGGAACATTTCAAAGCGATCAGCGCTATAGTTCCGCGCTCTAGATATCTGATACCTGATACCTGTAAATATTTAGGTGTAACTCCCACATCCGAGCACATACAACAATATAATTGGTAATTATTTAAAGGTCAACCACTCCTCTTTGATATAATATCAACTTCTCGGGTCTATGCCATTCAGGGGTAAATATATACGCTATAGAATACAAATTTTGTAATTTTTCACACAAAAGTCAGGGTCCATTTGACCCGCTAAATATTGGTCAATCTTTATCAAAACAGGCACGCTTATTCTTTGACCCGATCCCCTTCTCCATGCAAAATTTCACGATGTTCGGGCCATTATTGCGGCATCTGGAGCGACCAGAAAAACCGGCAAAAATTTAGTATTTGGTCCATTTCATCCCCTTAATATTAACCGATCTTTCCCAAAAACAATAGGGGTCTTCATTGGCTAGAACCCATCCTACATGTAATTTCGTGAAGATTGGTCCATAACTGTGGCCTGTATCGTGTTTACAAATTATAATGGACAGACGGACCTACGGACGGACACACATGTCTAGATCGACTCAGCTAGTCGAGATATGACGATCGGTATACTTAAAGGTGGGTCTAGGACCAATATTTCGCGGCGTTACAAACTTTTGGGGCTGCACAAAGCTATAATACCCTGACAACATAGTTGTGTAGGGTATACAAATTATTTTTAAGGACCATAGTAGGAAAAATCCGGTCAAAACCCCCCAAAAACTGGAAATTGTGAGGTACCCTTATATGGGGGCTACCAGAAAAAGTGGACCTATATTTATAATTTTTAGTGGGGAAATTTGGTACCCAATAAGAACCCCATGTACCAAATTTCAGCGAATTCGGTTGAAAACCGCACTTAAGAAGCCTAAAATACCGAAAATTAGGGGTACCGTTATATGGGGGATACCAGAAAAAATTGACCTTTATTTATAATTTTTAATAGGGAGATTTGCTTCCCAATAAGAGCCCAAAGTACCAAATTTAAGCGAATTCGGTTGAAAAACACACACAGGAACCTCAAAATACCGAAAATTGGGGGGTACCCTTATATGGGAGCTATGCCTAAACGTGGACCGATATATCCCATCTTCGAACTTGACCTGCCTGCAGACAAAAGACAATCCTATGCAAAATTTCAGCACCCTATCTCAATTCCTTCAGAAGATAGCGTGATTACAACAGACAGACGGACGGACGGACAGACCGACGGACATGGCTAGATCGCGTTAGAATTTTACCATGATCAAGAATATATATATATATATACTTTATAGGATCGGAAATGACTATTTCGATGTGTGACAAACGGAATGACAAAATTAATATACCCTCCATACTATGGTGGAGGGTATAAAAAGGCTATATCAAAGTATGACAAATTACAGTCACCTTGATTGTGAAGTTCCTTTATATGGAGGACAAGGAATACCAAGACTAACCACTTCGGAATAAAAATGCAGCTAAAGACTCCGAATACCGTTTTGAGGTTATAATTTCAATTACTTTCTTATACGCTTTATACAGTTCGAATCGATTCAGATATAGTTCCTATACCTATTTTCGGCTGATGTCCTCATCCTTGTAGCCCCGTTTTTGTATCCTTCACCACTCTGTGGTACACGGTATGTCTTTGTGCATATCGAAAAAGAATCACGGAATCACTTTCTGAGTCGATTGATATATGTCCGTCAATCCAGTTATGATTCGAATTGGATGAAACTTGGCAAAGTCCACTCATTTTGCCCATTGACGAACCCTATTGACATAGGAGAAAATCTGTTCAGATTTTGTTGTAGCTCCCATACATTTTTTCATTTTTTTGCAATTAAAAATATATTAAGTCACTTGGTCGTGATTTTTACGATACAAAAATGTCTCACTAGTCGTTGAATTCTTCCAGGCCGAACCCTCCACCAAGAGGTGTAAATTTAAAATACCTTTAATCGTTAGAGACCTTGGCCTCTTAACCTCTAACTCGGCCCAGGAATTACGAAATTGAGAAGGGAACGTCAGGAAATTCTGTCATAAGCGATTGAAGATACAAAGACTGATGATTTCTACGAAAAAAATTAGTTCTACGTGATTGAAAAACGTTGTCAGTGAGAGAGGATTTTTTTCTTTTGAACAAAATTTGTCTATAGAGGCGGAATTTCGTTTCAGTCCTTAGTGTATGAGGAGAATCAGTCCTTAGTGTATGAAGAGTTTCAATATAAAATATGGGAGAGGTAACAGAAGAGGTGGGTCGAAAGATTCAATCCTCGCATTTGATTGAGGCTTCATCCCATTTTACCAAACATAACAAACAACCTAGCAGTAATAGCAATATATGTGAACAATTTCAAACCTGTATCTTAAATTTTGCAGGCTCTACCGTTTTTTGAACAAACAGACGGACATGACGAAATCGAAAAAGAACTTTATTCTCAAGATCAAGAATAAATATACTTATATTGTCTGCAAATGAAATAATAAATTTAATATACACCCCACCTTATAATGGGGAATATAAAAACTTCTCAGTGATTACGGATTTATTATATTCTTTTATTGGGAAAATATTCAGTCATTATTGAAGGCAGATCTCCACCTTCATTACAACAATAATTGTTCATTGTGTTTTTGTAACAAATACGAATACATAGTAGTAGATTATAATATCAGATGACTGTCTGGCTTCATTGCAACGCAGAATGTTCCTTCCCCAGTACCCAAAAACTTCTATAATCCTATTACACTTAAAATCAAAATAACGCACACTATCTTTCCATGTTAATCTAAAAAATCCTCACTCCTGACTTAAAGCGCTTTAATTACATTTCAAACAAACGAACAAAAAAGGCGCATATCCTTTGTCATTGAAGCTTTCTCTCTCACACAATCCTTTTGCCGATACCTTTAAAATTTCTATGCTATGGTAATGCAATCAAATCACGGAACATTGATTTAATGTGTATCTTCACCCCATACTTACATTAGACGTAAATATGTTGCATACCCACATACATACTCACACAAAGGTGATGCATGATAAAATATCTACCTATTTGCTGATATGGCCAGAACGGTAACATATCAATTCCTTTGGGGGAAAACTTCGTTGTTTTAACCAATGTCATAAACATGTCCGGCAGTCTAGGCTATCTGTCTCACGCTAACTGCATACATATATATTTCTGTAGACAAACAGCCAGCAACAGCACTTAATTTGCCTGACTGACTGACTGACTGCCTCACTGCTTACCATGTTGCATGGCAAACAAAGTATGGTCCTGGGCAAGTGTGACAAAATGTATGACCCTGTAGCTGGCTGTTACCAATCTACAACTACTTTGGTAAAAATTTAATTTACACCTTTAATGCGAGAAATGACACATCTGATACTCCCCAATGCATGTTTAGCAGAATAACGAAGAACCCCTTTTAGCAGAAAATTCGAACAATACCGCACTCATACGAATACACACCTTGACACATACACACATTCACCTCAACACATTATGTTCGCTATATGCTATTATGTTGCAAACAAAAAAGGGGGAAGACAAGTGATGGAGGGAGGGGTAATGGTGTAACATATTTGCTACCCTTCTATAATTTTCTATGCAATTCCTAGCCATTTTTCGTTCATTTTTGGTTCTTTTCATCATCATTCTGTATAATTTATCGTAAGAGTTGATATGGGTTTATTGTCGGCTAAATAAAGGTGGAACCGTACCGAACAGCCAACTAACCAACCATCCAGCCAAAACTAGTTTGAAAAGGGGGATTTCCTCCTCATCGATTTCAATGTTTGCCACAGCCATTGTGTAAAATTTCGCAGTAACGCATATTGTTTGGCAACATTAAGTGGGCCACATGTCTGGCTGCAAGTTCCACAGCTAATGCTGCTGCTACTGCTGCTACTGCTATTCCTGCTACTCGACATAAAGTTAAGTGGTTAAAACAGCATTAACATGGCCTAAAGTTGTTTTCTACTAATGGAGTGTCACCTGAAGTGTCTAAAAAGAGAGGGATATCGAATATTCCTTTCGAGGGTGTGGAAGTGGATGGAAAATATAGACAAAATGCTAGTTAAAGTTTAGTGGGGACAGGGAAATATGAATTGGTAGAAATTGACTTAATGTGTTGTGCGGTTTTGTATCGAAAGCACAAACATGTTTTCCCAATTTATGTTTAGAATGGTGGGTTGCCAAATGATTATGGTGGTCAGCAGGCTCCTAATGGTTAGGTTAACAGTTACTGTGTACTACCTACTAGGAAATGACAAATATCCAAACGTAAATTTAAAGTTTTAGTCGTTGAGAACGGATTCTGTCTTTAGGAGAAAACATATTCTTTAAAAAATAATAGTCCTCAATGACTGA
Source organism: Musca vetustissima (assembly GCF_032173495.1). Lineage (NCBI taxonomy): Eukaryota > Metazoa > Arthropoda > Insecta > Diptera > Muscidae > Musca > Musca vetustissima. Next base: position 64,687 of record NW_026885764.1, on the reverse strand, counting down.
TTATCTTTTTAATAGACAAATTATTTCATAATGACTGCTGATTGATTTTTTTCTCTAGCAAAAATCAGGCTGAGATTTTTTTATCAAAAAATCAGTTCTCCCTGACTAAAAACTGTTTTCATTAAGAGAGGACTTTTTTTTGTTTGCTTTTAGAAAAAATTAGTCCATATTCCATATGAGAGGTACCAGAAGGAGTGAGCCGATGGTTCCTATCCTCGCACCTGATCGAGGCTTACTAAAAGTTTGTGGTACTGCACTAACCACATACACGATTTACTAATATGTTATCGGAGTGGTACCTTCAAGGATTGATCATATTCCTCCAAGAAGTAAACCGATATAACACATCTTTAAGCATGTTATAGATTTCATAAACATATAAGGATTAGGGTGTCGTAGAGCAGTGGATTATGTGCTAGATTACAGAAGAGGAATATTCTTTCAGTGTTGATTACGAATATTAGTAAAAAGAGGATTACATCCCCACTCTAGATGAAATGCATTCGACACCACAAATATTCTAATAACCAATCTCAGCATTAACTCATGATGATAACACTAAAATAAGACATAGCGCCACATACAGGGAAATGACAATACCAAATAAGCAAGGACACCAATCATTACACAAAAATTCAAGGAGGTATTGCTTCTAGGCAACGATAGGTGACAGCTCCATCACAGCAGGGTGATCTGATCACTTATCTACCTAACTGGAATGAGGAAAAAACTATAACGAATCTGTTACTGCCTTCGAGTTGTAGCTGAATTTTCCACTGAAGCCGCTGTAAGTTGGAATTCCTATTTCATGACAGAAATCTAGGTTTCGATAAAGCCCCGATATAACTGCATCAAACCATTTTTGGTATTTGTATGTTTATATTAGGTGTAAGAATGGGCTGTAAATTGGAATTGCGTGTTCTTGGAGGAATAAATCTGCAAGTTTTGAGATAATCCACATATAAAACATTTGTCTTCTATGTTAAATTCATGTCCATGGTCCCCAGAAAAAAAGTCCACGAAAGGTACTATAGTTTTTTCGGGTTATTGGAGGGCTATAAACCACTCTGCAGACTATTTTTGATATATGAGACCATCTTCGATACAGTCCCCCACATAATAATCTCGGCCCATGTTTCTATATTAAGACACATTTTTTCACCAAGGGGCCTGTAATTTAGCATTTCGACTTCTCGGAGGGTGATCAACATATCGACCGAATGGAGTCCATGTGTCAGTATTTTTAAGGTTTTACGCACATTTGTTTCGATTTCTTGGAGATAGTCATACATTTACCCAGAAAATTATTTATACAGAACCAAGTTTTTACATGGCCTCCATATGAAGGTGTCGGTCCGCATTTGATATATAAAAGGCTTCAGTCGTATTTTCTTACAGAAGTAAAAAAATGTGGCTGAAACCACTTTGCAGAAAGTGGTTGATATATCTCTATGTTTTGATAAAGTCCCTGTTCCATTTCCGATATTAAGAGGGTTAAAGCGACATTTTTCCAGCAAAGTAGATGCAATTTGGTTTTTATGATGAGGAACATAGTTGCAGAAAATGTTCTTTACGGGTCCATGTCTTGATTTCTTTATCATACCAAATGATCCGCTTGCCTTTTTGAAAATTTTATGGACATAATGTTCCAACCGAAATACTACAATTCGGCATTCCGGATATTTAGTATGCCAAAAAAAAAAAAAACAGTAAGGAAAGTAGTAAAGTCGGACGGGGCCGACTATATGATACCCTTCACCACGTTGGGTATATCCAACGATTGAGTCCTAACAGACGTCAAATTTTTAAAGGACCAGTAAATCAATTTAAATCTTAACCGATTTCAACTAAACTTGCCACACATTATGTTATAGTAACTTCAGTACGTAGTGCAAAATTTTGTGCCGATTGGACCCACATTGGTGAAGCATTTATATCCAACTTCTTGGTTATTCTAACTCCAGTACGTTGTGTCAATTTTGTGTAAAATCGGACGACACATTTTACATTAAATCGGACGAAAATATTTTCACGAAACTTAACACACATCATTCTAGACCTAATTCATTACGCTATGCCAAATTTCATGAAAATCGAAAGATATATAGGGACTTTGGTACACCATTTACATTAAATCAGACGAAAATATATATGGGAGGTATATCTAAATCTTAACCGATTTTCACGAAATTTAAACTTCGTTGCAAACTCAATTCAGTACGCTGTGCAAAATTGCAAATCGAGTGATAAATGGGGACTTTGGTGCAAATCGAATGATAAATAGGGATTTTGGAGCACAATTTTCTTAAATCGGATGAATATATATATGGGAGCTATATCTAAATCTGAACCGATTTTCACAAAACTTAGCACACATCATTCTAGGCTCAATTCAGTACGCTATGCCAAATTTCGTGCAAATCGAAAGGTATTTCGGGACTTTGGAGACCCATTTGCTTTAAATCGGACGAAAATACATATGGGAGCTATATCTAAATCTGGACCGATTTTCACGAAACTTAGCACACATCATTCTGGACCTAATTCAGTACTCTATGCCTAATTTCGTGCAAATCGAATGATATATAGGGAATTTGGCGCACAATTTACCTTAAATCGGACGAAACTATATATGGGAGCTATATCTAAATCTGAACCGATTTTCTCGAAATTTGGCACACATCATTCTGCACCTAATTCAGTACTCTATGCCAAATATCGTGCAAATCGAATGATATATAGGGAAATTGGCGCACCATTTACCTTAAATCGGACGAAAACATATATGGGAGATTTATCTAAATCTGAACCGATTTTTCCCAATTTCAATAGGGTTCGTCCTTGGGCCAAATAAGTGACTTGTGCCAAATTTCATCTAAATCGGATCATAAATGCGGCCTGTACTTTTTTTACAATTTAACATCTACAGATGGACGGAAATGCATACATCGACTCAGAACGTGATTCCATGCATATTCTCAAAAGGAACCATGCGTCTATCTCGTTTCCTTTTGCCTGTTACAAACATATGCACAAAGACATAATACCCTGTACCACAGTGTGGTGAAGGGTATAAAAAGTGACGGAACATTTATTTCAAAACTTGGACCTATTTTCCGCACAATTTCGTTTTAGTCTCCAATATCCCAATGTACAACCACTACATTGGTGATTAATTTAGTTTCGCCCTATTTTAACTCTTTCGAAATTTCTAGCAACCGCATTGGCTGTAATTGGGATTTGTAATTATCGGTATGATGCATTTTGTATCCCAGAGACTTGAGTGCCAATAATTCGGTATTTAATTTTCTCACATCATAAGCATTAGCAGGTCATATACAATGACAGATTCCGCATATAAAGGTCCTGAACGATTCGGGGTATGTTGAATGTCCACGTAAGGATGGAAGGTCTTTCGACCTGGAACGAACTTGTTAGGTCAATAACCCTTCAGATATAACCCTCGATGTATGACACATATGTAGTAAACCTTGGACCTGTTAGTAAAAAAATTAAGGTGAGCCACGTTTTTTTCATTGTTCAGTACAAACCACAAGGAAAAACGGTTCTCAATAAGTGGAATTAGTTTTTTTCTATTGAAGAAACTCTAAAGTCACGAAGAACCGATATATTTGGGACCCATTTATTCTATAGAAGCAAATAACATTTTTACTTTTATCTGTTTAGACCATCTTCTTCTCTTCTCGGCTTTCTATTTTTTTCTAGAGCGTTTTGATGCCTAAACCCCTTTTCATTTATAATCTCCTATATTTAATTCATTACATATTATCCTTTTTATCTCATATATATTTTTTATCTCACTCTCCATACTCACACTTCAACCCGTCTCAATTACATGCACTCTCCTCTATATAAATTACATTGTCCCATACCACAAATTCACACACACTCAATTCCCTTTATAGGCAAATGATAAAAAAACCACCTCCAACCAAGTCCAAATAAGGTATTAACATTTAACCGCACCATAATCAGATTTACTACGAACAGCAATCGCAAATAGAAGATGAAGCAGAATAACAAAAAACAACATTAAATAAAATTGAATAAATGAACAATGAAGGCAACAAAGTAAGGAATTGTTAGGGAAAAAACGAAAGAAAGGGGCGTAGAGGGGCAACATAATAAACGTCGAAATTTTAACTCGTTAAAAAGATTTAAGGGCTCATTATTTCCAACACATGTCAGTGAGTGAGGACATTGGCCCTCCGCTACTTTTTTGTTGCTGCTCATATACTCCATTTTTTTGTTGTGATTGTGAACGTCTGTTCGCCAACAGTTTAAGTGTAGACACACTCGCACTTTTCCTTTTTTTCGTTCCGTTCCGTTCATTTTTGTTCTGACTTTGTATTATATCTCTTTCCGTCATTGCCTTCGGTAGACAATACGTACTTGAGTGTGCATACGTTTGCGACGTATGCATGTAATCATGCATATCCTGTTAGAAAAATTATATAAAATAATTTGATGAGTTGGTGTGAGTAATATGAGCGTGTGTTTGTGTCTGTGTGGGTTTTGGATTATTTGTTGTTGCTGTATTGTTAAATATTGGTGGTGCAACTTTACGCTTTAGCTTCCTGCGTTAAAAGCAATAGGAAATAAAAACAATGACGAAGGTATTCAGTGGAAATTACAGTGGTGTTGAATCACGATATGTAATAACAATGGGTAGACGTGTGCTTTATGGTCTAAATAGGCACGGATTGTGTATTTTTTCAGTACCATAAAAATTAGTATTTAGCTCGGAATAAGTCAGTCTTTAGCAATTATGGAGTTTCATATTTCGGTCCAATTTTCGGATTTCATTTACAGTTGGTTAAAAATATTACGATATAAAATGTGTGGATGAAATCGGTTACTCCCTTCGAGAGTTATCGTGCGCATATATGATGAAATATAATGTCTAAACCGATATTTTGATTAGGTACGTTTTGCAAACGCAAATTGTATACAGAATCACAGTGACGAATCACTGGGGGTCTTCAAAGTCGGCCGGGGCATATGGGGAAATGCACGAGTAGAAAATAACCCTGTATTGAGCATTTCTTGGTTAGATGTATTTTGTTCAGTAGGAATAAGTAACCCATAATGATATACCGACAATTTGGGGTGGGGGAGAGGGAATGGACCTATGAAGGGAAACAACTTGGAAGAAGTAGGAATGTGAAACTCCTGTGGGAATATGCAGCTAAAATCTTCAAAATACAAAAAATGTGGTTTGACCTTAATGTTGGGGCGGAATCAAAACGTGCACCGACATTTTTCACACTCTGACATTCCAGCGTGAATAAAGAACACAGAAATATATGGGGGTAATGTGAAAACATGGACCAATATCCAAAATATTATGAAAATATGTTTTTATAACCTTCACCACACTGTGGTACAGGGTATTATGTGTTTGTGCATATGTTTGTAACAGGCAAAAGGGAACGAGATAGATACATGGTTCCTTTTGATAATATGCATAGAATCACTCTTTAAGTCGATTTATGCATGTCCGTCTGTCCATCCGTCCGTCTGTCCATGTATTTTTGTTAACAAAGTACAGGTCGCATTTGTGAACCGATTTAGATGAAATTTGGCACAGTTCACTTATTTGGCCCAAGGACTAACCCCATTGAAATTGGGAAAAATCGGTTCAGATTTAGATATAGCTCCCATATATATTTTCGTCCGATTTTAGGTAAGTCCCTATATATCCTTTGATTTGCACGAAATTTGGCATAACGTACTGAATTAAGTCTAGAAAGATGTGTGTAAAATTTCGTGAAAATCGGTTCTGATTTAGATATAGCTCGCATATACATCATCGTCCGATTTTATGTAAATGGTGCACCAAATGTGGACTTATAAGTAAATGAAGAACTCAAAATGTGGCCGAATGCAAAAAAATATACTGAAATAAGTGTAACCTAACATGTGACAAATTTCGATGAAATCGGTTTAGATTTCGATTATTTGCTTTAAATTTTATTACGACGTCTGTTAGGATTCCATCTGTTGGATATACCCAAAGTGGTGAAGTCGGCTCCGTCCGACTTTACTACTTTCCTTACTGGTCCACTGTAAGAAACCATGGCGATAAGAGCTTGGAATACGAAAAATGCGCCAGCAGCTTTATACGATGTTTATGAAAAGGATAGGGGTATATCTGAGACTTTCTACAAATATGTTTTTAATTTGTAATATCCAAATACAACCACTTCTGTGAAAATAAACCTTCAAAAGAACTAAGGGGTGCCTATGACGCCCTTCAAAACTTTGTGTATATTTTACATGTGTATCCTAACAGACATCGCCTTTTCGAAGGACCATTGACATAAAATTGAACGAACCTAAATATGTGATCTTAATTTATATGTAAACTGACTAACATCAATTCCTACACATGACATTCCGCAACCTATGTTAAATTTTGTAAATCGGTTTAAAGCAAACATGACACACGCACACACGTTCCGTGTGCAGCAATGGTTCAAATTTAGTCTCAATCAGATACCCATTCATTATTTGGTGTTCAATTAACATGAGTAGGTCGAAATTATATATGGAAGCTATATCATATCTAAATCTGAACCGATGTTAATGAAACTTACCAGAAATTAATTTACATTAACTTAAGTACGTTGTGTCAACCGAGCTCTATATTTAAATCTGAATCGATGTCAAGAAAACTTGTAAGGCTAACTTCAGTATAATGGACAAATGTGTGTGCCAATCGGCCAAACTTTGTGTACTAGTGTACAACTTACATAAAATCGTAAGAAAATATATGGGAGCATATCTAAATCTGAACCGATTTTTATAGGGACTTTAGTGCACCATTTACACTAAATCGGACGAAACTATCTATGGGAGCTATATCTACTTCTGAACCGATTTTCACGAAACTAAACACACATCAGTCAGACATATTTCAGTATGCTGTGCCAAATTTCGTGTAAATCGAATGATATATAGTGACTATCGCGCACCAATTACATCAAATCGGACAAAAATATATATAGGAGATATACCTAAATCTGAACCGATTTTCATGAAATTTAGCACACATCATTCAAAACCTAATTCAGTATGCTGTTTCAAATTACGTGCAAATCAAATGATATATAGGGACCTTGGTGCCTCATTTACCTTAAATAGGACGAAAATATATATGGGAGCTATATCTAAATCTGAACCGATTTTTCCCAATTTCAATAGGGTTCGTCCTTGGGCCAAATAATTGACTTGTGCCAAATTTCATCCAAATCGGATCATAAATGCGACCTGTACTTTGTTTACAATTTAACATGTACAGAGGGACGGACGGACGGACATGCATAAAAGGGTCGGAAAGTGATTCTATGCATATTCTCAAAAGGAACCATGTGTCTATCTCGATTCTTTTTGCCTGTTACAAACATATCCACAAAGATATAACACCCTGTACCACAGTGTGGTGAAGGGTATAAAAACCAAACGAAGGTTGTTTGTAGAAGAAACACTTGGAGGAATATTCTACCCGTTTGTTTGGCAAAAAATTGTCATTTGGCGATTGTTCATTCCGCCTGCGCCATGCATTGCAATTAATTTAAAATTAATTGTTTGCTTGAAGTCTTTCGAGAAATTCGACAAGGAACATAAGAAAGGTGAGAATGAGAGCTTGCACGTGAAATAATGGGTCAACAACCGTGCAGCCCCGAGTCATGACAACCCATGAACTGTATCCAATTACGCACTTCAAGAATAAAATTCTGGTAAGGGTTTCGGAGGTGTCCGCATCGAATTGAAAGAAATAGTAACAGTTTTGTCCTGATTTAATGCAATTAAAAGTTTCATGGCGAGAGCTCTCTCATCTAAGAATATTATATATTCTACGTATCAGGACTTCAAACGCATGATAAATTAGGGGGGGGGGGGGGGTGGGGGGTTGAATACATTGAAAATCAATAAAACCATTTTTCATTAATAACCCGTGTATAATTTAAAATCAATTATTGACCGAATACATTTCTGCATATAGTTCCGGATCTGGCCAATGAAGAAACCTAAAAATCTGCAAATGAATATGTCTAATAATGATCGATTAATATTTAGCAGATTTTTTTAGTCGCTCTACAGGCAACAATTATGATTAACTCCGGTTTAGATAGGACTAACTGCGGTTTAGAGCTTTACATTCTTTATCAGTTATTTATTTTCCGGGTTGCAAAGACTTGAGCAATAACCACATCGCGATAAATTAATAAATAAATGTTTAAATTATCTATCCAAAATTGTTTAATTATCTATCCAAATCTCCAGGACCAGACAGCATACCATACCGATGTCGCAAATTCCAGTGGATCAACTAAGACCAGACAAATTAGCTTCACTCTATTTCTATAAAAGACAGTAGAACGATTAACGGATCTAAATGTAAGAAAGGTAAATCAGTAGATACTGTTCGAAACGGGATGGTTGAATGATCTGAAAACAATTTGGAGAGTTATAATTTTACATTAGGAGTCTCTTCTCTGCTTAAGACAATATAATGGTCACGAGACCTTGAGATACGAAACTCATTAGACCTAGATAAAATCAGAAATCCTTAACACCTCGACTTTGAGGAGAAATCAGTCGATACTGTCCAATACTAGGTGATTGGATGTATTAAAACATCCAATCGTGTTTTACCTCATCAGCCTTTAAATAAAATTGAAAAAGTATATTCTTACACAATGTAACTATCTTCGGACAAAGGTAGTGTCCAATGATGAGGCCGTGCTGATAATTAGGCCAACACATTTAATTTGAAAATCCACTTTTTAATACAAAAATTCGATCAATCGATTAGTCAAACGTCGATTTACTTATCCATATGTACGAGAAGAAATTACTGGTAATGGATTTATTGAGCAAGTATCGGTAACCCCGTTAGGTACATCCTTTACAACATTACATCACCACGAAATGGATTTCTCGTCAATACAATACTTACTCTATTCTTCGCAATTTAAGAAATGTTTGTGGACTTACCTAAAAAGAAAGAAAAAAATATTTTGAAGTTAATTAACCATTATAAAATAATGAAAATATGCCAATAATATTATTTATAATATATATTATACTACACTCTTTTTATGATTGTGTCTAAAATTTCACCTTGAACCACTGTCCATTAATACAAATCTAACATAATTCAGAAAAACGGAATGTACACAGACTAACACTTTTCATCCTTCAGCAGACAAATGAACCAAATTTTTCTTTATTGTTTAATAAACAACCAGCCAACCAACCAAATTTGTAGTCGGTTTGTTTTTGTTGGTCTTGTTGTTGCCCTTCAAAATGGCAAATAACAAACAACCAATTTTTGTGTGTGTGTAGAAATTTTGTAAAAACCCCAGTAACCATTTTTTTTGTGTACACATATAAAGAACAAGGAAATAAAATAGACTGCAGAAACCATTGAACCAACAAATGGAGGAATGAATGGATGGACAGACATACAAACAAACAAACAAACAAACAAACAAGTAAAACATTCTTAAACACATATAATCACTTGCTACAGAGGGGAGTGAATCGCGGGTTGGGTTATCGCATCAATGTGGCAGTTTAGTCTACTCTTCCTCTGGTTAGCAATGAATTTTTTGTAAGCATATCTGAGTGTGTGTCCATTTCAATAAAAAAATATATTTGTATGTGTGCATAATATATGTATATGTGTGCTGTATGTGCCCACTTGTGCTTTCTTAATTTGCTATTCTATTCATAATAAATAAAAAATAACCGGTCATATAGCTGGAAAAAATTTGCCCCTGGGGAGCCTTTAACGATGCCATAATGACGATATGTTTTAAATGCAATGCCAACAGCCAGCTAGCCATCCTGCCCAGCCAGTATTCCAGCTAAGCAGTAACAACAACAGTAATAATAATAACAACAGCGGCGCACAATGTCGACAAGAACAACATTAACGTCACAAATGGAAGGATAATTTTATTAAAAAGGACCTTTTAAGAGAAAATTTTGATTATACGGCGGTATTTAAAAAAAGGTGTGGATTTACTAAAAACATTTTTTAAGAACATAAACAAGATGTGGACTTATTAAAAAAATATTTTCAAAGACTTCATCAGGAGTGGATTTATTAAAAAATATATTTCAAGGACTTCAGCAGTCCTTCAAGGATCCACACAAGGCGTGTATTTATTAAAAAATATTTTTCAAGGACTTCAGCAGTCCTTCAAGGATCCACACATGGCGTGGATTTATTAAAAAATATTTTTCAAGGACTTCAGCAGTCCTTCAAGGATCCACACAAGGCGTGGATTTATTAAAAAATATTTTTCAAGGACTTCAGCAGCCCTTCCAGGATTCACACAAGGCGTGGATTTATTAAAAAATATTTTTCAAAAAATATTTTTTTTCAAGGACTTCAGCAGTCCTTCAAGGATCCACACAAGGCGTGGATTTATTAAAAAATATTTTTCAAGGACTTCAACAGGCTTGGATTTATTAAAAAATATTTTTCAAGGATTCACACAAGGCGTGGATTTATTAAAAAATATTTTTCAAGGACTCCACCAGTCCTTCAAGGATTCACACAAGGCGTGGATTTATTAAAAAATATTTTTCAAGGACTTCAGCAGTCCTTCAAGGATCCACACAAGGCGTGGATTTATTAAAAAATATTTTTCAAGGTCTTCAGCTGTCCTTCAAGGATCCACACAAGGCGTGTATTTATTAAAAAATATTTTTCAAGGATTTCACCAGTCCTTCAAGGATCCACATAAGGCGTGGATTTATTAAAAAATATTTTTCAAGGTCTTCAACAGGCTTGAATTTATTAAACAATATTTTTCAAGGACTTCAACGGGCTTAGATTTACTAAAAAATAATTTTCAATGACTATGTTATCCAGATACTGTGCTTCACAATATTACTGACAATGCCATTTTATCCTCATTTTTGTAGTTGTTGTTGTATTTCACAATAGCTGTGTGTTTAATGAGGTAAGCGGAAGTAAAACTCGAAAATAAAAAAAAATGTACACACACAAACCCACACACATCGTTTTACGTTATATGGTATATTTATAAATGGTAAATTTTATTTCATGAACAACCAACAAAAATCTGTTTCATTCAACCTTAACATCATCACATATACATCATTTTGTGCATACACACATATTTATGTGCAAGCGTTTTGTGTGTGTGTATTTTATAACATCCCCGAAGGCATTTGGAAGTCCCTTCTTTTTATTCATAAATATTTTTGGGAGAGGGCGGAAGCTTCTGAAAAGATGGATGATGAATAAATGTTGTGAAATTTTGATTGAATTTTCTTATGATGAAAAGGATATTTTTATGACTAAGATTTTATCCTTATGGTTACAATTATTGTTCGCTTTGAATGCGAAAAAAATTGTCAAATGTTTTTGTCCTCTTCATGCAGAAGTACCCTATTAAGGAAGTCATAAAAAATCCAGCTCTTTAGAAATGCTTTGTTATTTAGTCAAAAAATATAATTTGCTATGAGGAGGAATTTATTTGCCATTGTATTGAAATTTTTGTATTTGAAAAGAAGGATATTTTAATGTCCTCATAATTTACGTTTTAAGATTGAAGGATATTCTTTAAAAATCCACGCTTTGTATGGATGCTTGAACAAATATTCTTTAAAAAATCCACGCCTTGTATGGATGCTTGAACAAATATTCTTTAAAAATCCACGCCTTGTATGGATGCTTGAACAAATATTCTTTAAAAATCCACGCCTTGTATGGATGCTTGAACAAATATTCTTTAAAAATCCACGCCTTGTACTGATCCTTGAAAAATATTCTTTAAAAAATCCACGCCTTTTATGGATGGCTACCTTGAAAAAATATTCTTTAAAAAATCCACGCCTTTTATGGATGGCTACCTTGAAAAAATATTCTTTAAAAAATCCACGCCTTGTATGGATGGCTGCCTTGAAAAAATATTCTTTAAAAAATCCACGCCTTGTATGGATGGCTGCCTTGAAAAAATATTCTTTAAAAAATCCACGCCTTGTATGGATGGCTGCCTTGAAAAAATATTCTTTAAAAAATCCACGCCTTGTATGGATGGCTGCCTTGAAAAAATATTCTTTAAAAAATCCACGCCTTGGATGGCTGCCTTGAAAAAATATTCTTTAAAAAATCCACGCCTTTTATGGATGGCTGCCTTGAAAAAATATTCTTTAAAAAATCCACGCCTTTTATGGATGGCTGCCTTGAAAAAATATTCTTTAAAAAATCCACGCCTTTTATGGATGGCTGCCTTGAAAAAATATTCTTTAAAAAATCCACGCCTTTTATGGATGGCTGCCTTGAAAAAATATTCTTTAAAAAATCCACGCCTTTTATGGATGGCTGCCTTGAAAAAATATTCTTTAAAAAATCCACGCCTTTTATGGATGGCTGCCTTGAAAAAATATTCTTTAAAAAATCCACGCCTTTTATGGATGGCTGCCTTGAAAAAATATTCTTTAAAAAATCCACGCCTTTTATGGATGGCTGCCTTGAAAAAATATTCTTTAAAAAATCCACGCCTTTTATGGATGGCTGCCTTGAAAAAATATTCTTTAAAAAATCCACGCCTTTTATGGATGGCTGCCTTAAAAAAATATTCTTTAAAAAATCCACGCCTTTTATGGATGGCTGCCTTGAAAAAATATTCTTTAAAAAATCCACGCCTTTTATGGATGGCTGCCTTGAAAAAATATTCTTTAAAAAATCCACGCCTTTTATGGATGGCTGCCTTGAAAAAATATTCTTTAAAAAATCCACGCCTTGTATGGATGGCTGCCTTGAAAAAAATATTCTTTAAAAAATCCACGCCTTTTATGGATGGCTGCCTTGAAAAAATATTCTTTAAAAAATCCACGCCTTTTATGAATGGCTGCCTTGAAAAAAATATTCTTTAAAAAATCCATGCCTTGTATGAATGGCTGCCTTGAAAAAATATTCTTTAAAAAATCCACACCTTGTATGGATGGCTGCCTTGAAAAAATATTCTTTAAAAAATCCACGCCTTTAATGGATGGCTGCCTTGAAAAAATATTCTTTAAAAAATCCACGCCTTGTATGGATGGCTGCCTTGAAAAAATATTCTTTAAAAAATCCACGCCTTGTATGGATGGCTGCCTTGAAAAAATATTCTTTAAAAAATCCACGCCTTGTATGGATGGCTGCCTTGAAAAAATATTATTTAAAAAATCCAGGCCTTGTACGGATGGCTGCCTTGAAAAAGTATTCTTTAAAAAATCCACGCCTTGTACGGATGGCTGCCTTGAAAAAATATTCTTTAAAAAATCCACGCCTTGTACGGATGGCTGCCTTGAAAAAATATTCTTTAAAAAATCCACGCCTTGTACGGATGGCTGCCTTGAAAAAATATTCTTTAAAAAATCCACGCCTTGTATGGATGGCTGCCTTGACAAAAATATTCTTTAAAAAATCCACGCCTTGTATGGATGGCTGCCTTGAAAAATATTCTTTAATAAATCCACGCCTTATATGGATGTTTAAAAAAATATGTTTTTAAATAATTCAGAGTTGGGAAGGTCCTTAAGAATATTTATTTATTTATGAAATGTGTGTAGGACCTTTATGGAAGGTCCTACAAAACTATTCTTTAAAAAACCATGCCTTAGAAAGGTTATTCAAAAAAATATTCAAAATCCACGTCTTAGGAAGCTCCTTAAAAATAATCATTAAAAAAATTCTGCAATTTTTCGTGCTCGAAGAAAATATTCAATAAAAATTAAGGCCTCCTCATCAATGTTTCATAAGTTTTGGTGTGAACTACACTAATTGATTGAATTCCAAACATCACTCCTTTTATTTGTAATCCGCCTTTCTCTGCTTCCTATCATCGTTATCCGTTGATCCAGCTCCAAAAAATTTATTCATCAACATTTCATTTAATCACTTAACTGAATATTTAAATAGTTTCGGCAAATAGTAATGACCATAATACGATTTTAAATCTAATTACAAAGCCACAGACAAACAAAGTTGTGTTAGTGTGTGTGTGCGAGTGAATAGTTTTTGGCTGAGTGTTTGTTCCGACAACAACAACACAATGGAGAATAAAAACAAAACTAACAAAAAATTATGCAAAAACTTTAATTATCGAATGTTTTTTTACGTCGAACAGTACTTTTGTTCGACTTTGGTTGGGAGGATGCCCTACCACGAAAGGCTAGGGAGGAGGAGTAATGTTTAAATTCAAGACTTGAATTTGGTATTTTTTAACCAAAAACTCTTTGAAAATTTCCATATTTGAGATTATTTTGGTAGGATTATTTTTTGAAGGAATTGGAAACATAATCTTCCTTGCATTGAAAAAAAATGGCTTGAAAAAATACATTTGATATGGCAACTCTCTCTACTGCAACACCCAAAGATTTGTGTTTGCGAGTGTGTGGCATACCAAATGGTAGACATAACCCAAATAGTAAACGAGTGAACAAACTCGTACTCGTTCCAAAACTTTAATGACCTTAAAAAATATCGAGCAGAAAGTTCAAACAAGGTTTTTTGTTTTCTTCCTCTTCTCCTCTCACTTCCTTGCCTCTATATTTCGGGGTTGAGAGTTTTCTATGCAAATTAAAGTATGAATTGCATAGACAATGAATGCAAATGGAATACAAATGCTCGTTTTGTGTTTTTTGGGTTCTTCATAAGCGTTAGTTTGGCTCTTCCATTGCCACCATCCTCCTCTGGCCCATTCACCCGGAAAGAGGTAGGGCAAAAACTTCAAATACTACTTCTCCTCTTTTTGTGTGCCATGGCACTCTTTTTGTGAAGATTTCAAACAAAGTTCGAACGAAAGAGCGTTTAGGGGTCTGGGGACTGGAGTAGTGTTTTTTTTTTCAACACAAACGGGTATTAGGGAATCGATTTTCAATTAAATTTTTAACCCACTTTCTGACAAAACTTCACAAAATTCCATTTTTCGACTAGAACTCATTTAATGGTAAAAGTTTAGTTTCAGTTTTCGTTTTATTCGCTGGTGAAATGCTTGATTTTACTTTGTGAGAACTATTATTATTATGGTCGAACGGGGGAGGGGAGAGTGCGAAGAAGAAATTGAGTCTAAGGAATTTATAATCAAATGGAAACTACTTTTGGTAATAACCGAAGAAAACTTTTATATATTTCTTAATCTCAAATCGATATTGAGTGAAGTTTACTTTGTTTCTTTCGCAAATAACAAATGACATGTTTAGAATTAGAATCGGAAAGAAGAATGGGGTGAAACAAAAAATCTTTTTTTCAAGGACCAATATAAGGCGTGGATTTTTTAAAGAATATTTTTCAAGGACCAAAGAAAGGCGTGGATTCTTTAAAGAATATTTTTCAAGGACCAAAGAAAGACGTGGATTCTTTAAATAATATTTTTCAAGGACCAAAGAAAGGCGTGGATTCTTTAAATAATATTTTTCAAGGACCAAAGAAAGGCGTGGATTCTTTAAAGAATATTTTTCAAGGACCAAAGAAAGACGTGGATTCTTTAAAGAATATTTTCCAAGGACCAAAGAAAGGCGTGGATTCTTTAAATAATATTTTTCAAGGACCAAAGAAAGGCGTGGATTTTTTAAAGAATATTTTTCAAGGACCAAAGAAGACGTGGATTTTTTAAAGAATATTTTTCGAGGTCTCATAGAGGCGTGGATTTTTTAAATAATATTTTTTCAAGGACCAAAGAAAGGCGTGGATTTTTTAAAGAATATTTTTCAAGGACCAAAGAAAGGCGTGGATTCTTTAAATAATATTTTTCAAGGACCAAAGAAAGGCGTGGATTCTTTAAATAATATTTTTCAAGGACCAAAGAAAGGCGTGGATTCTTTAAAGAATATTTTTCAAGGACCAAAGAAAGACGTGGATTCTTTAAAGAATATTTTTCAAGGACCAAAGAAAGGCGTGGATTCTTTAAAGAATATTTTTCAAGGACCAAAGAAAGGCGTGGATTCTTTAAAGAATATTTTTCAAGGACATAAACAAGGCGTGGATTCTTTAAAGAATATTTTTTCAAGGACCTAAACAAGGCGTGGATTTTTTAAAGAATATTTTTTCAAGGACCTAAACAAGGCGTGGATTTTTTAAAGAATATTTTTTCAAGGACTTAAACAAGGCGTGGATTTTCAAAAGAATATTTTTTCAAGGACCTAAACAAGGCGTGGATTTTTTAAAGAATATTTTTTCAAGGACCTTAACAAGGCGTGGATTTTTTAAAGAATATTTTTTCAAGGACCTTAACAAGGCGTGGATTTTTTAAAGAATATTTTTCAAGGACCTAAACAAGGCGTGGATTTTTTAAAGAATATTTTTTCAAGGACCTAAACAAGGCGTGGATTTTTTAAAGAATATTTTTTCAAGGACATAAACAAGGCGTGGATTTTTTAAAGAATATTTTTTCAAGGACATAAACAAGGCGTGGATTTTTTAAAGAATATTTTTTCAAGGACATAAACAAGGCGTGGATTTTTTAAAGAATATTTTTTCAAGGACATAAACAAGGCGTGGATTTTTTAAAGAATATTTTTTCAAGGACATAAACAAGGCGTGGATTTTTTAAAGAATATTTTTTCAAGGACATAAACAAGGCGTGGATTTTTTATAGAATATTTTTTCAAGGACATAAACA
The DNA here is from genome assembly GCF_032173495.1 of Musca vetustissima. NCBI lineage: Eukaryota > Metazoa > Arthropoda > Insecta > Diptera > Muscidae > Musca > Musca vetustissima. The sequence continues at coordinate 48,011 of NW_026885764.1, read as the reverse complement.
AGGCGTGGATTTTTTAAAGAATATTTTTTCAAGGACATAAACAAGGCGTGGATTTTTTAAAGAATATTTTTTCAAGGACATAAACAAGGCGTGGATTTTTTAAAGAATATTTTTTCAAGGACATAAACAAGGCGTGGATTTTTTAAAGAATATTTTTTCAAGGACATAAACAAGGCGTGGATTTTTTAAAGAATATTTTTTCAAGGACATAAACAAGGCGTGGATTTTTTAAAGAATATTTTTTCAAGGACATAAACAAGGCGTGGATTTTTTAAAGAATATTTTTTCAAGGACATAAACAAGGCGTGGATTTTTTAAAGAATATTTTTTCAAGGACATAAACAAGGCGTGGATTTTTTAAAGAATATTTTTTCAAGGACATAAACAAGGCGGACATAAATGACCTTCTGGTCTTCTATGAGAAGACCTTCTGGTCTTCTATGAGAAGACCTTCTGGTCTTCTATGAGAAGACCTTCTGGTCTTCTATGAGAAGACCTTCTGGTCTTCTATGAGAGGACCTTCTGGTCTTTTATGAGAAGACCTTCTGGTCTTTTATGAGAAGACCTTCTGGTCTTCTATTAGAAGACCTACTGGTCTTCTATGAGAAGACCTTTTGGTCTTCTATGAGAAGACCTTTTGGTCTTCTATGAGAAGACCTTTTGGTCTGCTATGAGAAGACCTTTTGGTCTTCTATGAGAAGACCTTTTGGTCTTCTATGAGAAGACCTTTTGGTCTTCTATGAGAAGACCTTTTGGTCTTCTTTGAGAAGACCTTTTGGTCTTCTATGAGAAGACCTTGTGGACTTCTATGAGAAGACCTTCTGGTCTTCTATGAGAGAAGACGTTCTGGTCTTCTATGAGAGAGGGCTTTCTGGTCTTCTATGAGAGAAGACCTTCTGGCCTTCTATGAGAAGACCTTCTGGTCTTCTATGAGAATACCTTCTGGTCTTCTATAAGAAGACCTTCTGGTCTTCTATAAGAAGACCTTCTGGTCTTCTATAAGAAGACCTTCTGGTCTTCTATAAGAAGACCTTCTGGTCTTCTATAAGAAGACCTTCTGGTCTTCTATAAGAAGACCTTCTGGTCTTCTGTGAGAAGACGTTCTTGTCTTCTATAAGTACACCTTCTTTCCTTTAATGAAATGACCTTCTGGTCTTGTATTAGAAGGCGTTTCGCTATGAGAAGACCTTCTGCTCTTTTATGATTAGATCTCTAGTCTTATTTTAGAAGTGTTTTGCTGTGAAAATACCTTCTGGTCTTCTGTGAGAAGCTTTTCTAAACTTTTGTGATAAGTAATATTGGTATTTTAGGAGAAGAACTCACCGTGTTATATCAGAAGGCTTTTCGGTCTTCTAAAAAATACCATTTGTCTTCTGTTTGAATACCATCTTGCCATCTATTAGAATACATTGTTGCCTTTTAGTCTTCTTGTGATCTATAAGAATACCTTTATGTCTTCTTCAGATTATCATCTGACCATCAATGAGATCAACTCTAGTATTTTCAATAATCTGACTTTCCAGTCAGTTTTTCCATTTCTAAATCAAATGTCTGCACAATTTGTATGTCCATACCTCGTATTCCATGTTTAAAGGCAATTACATTATCATCATCATAGAAATTACCCATTTGCATTGGGTCACTTTGGTAAAATGGTAATTGCAACGACAGTTTAAGGTATTTACACTTCCATGGCTGGCCAGAACACATAGGAGGGGAGTAATGTCTAACAGCAGTTGGTCTTTAAAGCACCACACATGCATTTTACTCTAAACTATATTATTTTCATGGATTTTCACTCTGCATAGATTTTCACTTTGGTGTAAATTACAGCCACGTAATGTGTGTCAAACAAATATAGCAGTGTGCTGTGTTTTTTGGGAGAAAACCTATGATTAAACCAACAACAACAAAAATAAGTGGCTGGCGGAGGGAGTCCCAGCCGTACTAACTAATTGCATTGTGTGTTGCATAATTCATTTCATTTCAGACTCCTGTTTCTATCCTCCCACTTTCGTGTAAAAGTCGTTGCGAGATTTTGCTTCTTTGTGGTATGAAATTATTCTCGACGAAAAAAACATATGTATGGATACAGGCAACAACAACTACAACGCCAGTGTGCTCTCTATGAAGGCATATAATTTCGAAGGCCCCTTCGCACACGCTTCGAAAAAACATGCACTGCCTGTGGAGCTGGAATTATATGTATATGGACGAATAATTCGGTGTGTTCCGTTGTAACATGTAAAAATGCCATTTGGCTAATAATTTATGGTATATATGGGAATTTTTCTGGGTTCGTGTTGGATTAGGAATACAACAACAAACAACTGCCAAATTACACGAATTTGTTTACCAAATTTGAACAAATTCAGCAGACAGCATGGCTCGTATGAAGTTTCATATTTTTCTTTTTGGTTCAAAGAAACTCATATCTTGATATTTAAATATTTATGAGACAAGTTCGAGTTGCCTTCATACAAATTATTAAATCCTATTTTTCAAAGCAATCCACAGACAAATTTTGACTTGCTGGAAACAAGTACAGATTTTAATCCTCTCCTTCTTCGTTTTTAATCTTGTTTTCCTTTTTGCAAAAATCAGAATTTAATCACATTATGCCTTATTATTTTCCCAAAAGTGTCTAGTTAACCAATCTGTGATATTTATTTCCCTTTCATTTATTTTTACGTTTTCCATTCATTGACTTGCATTTCGTTTTTATTTTGAATAGATTTTGAAATATATGTTCTTCTTTTTCTCCCCTTTCTTCATCCCTTTCTATCAACCATCATTCTTATCGTTCTTCTTAATAAATATCGAATGTCGACAATTTATTCGAATTATCTGAGAAGGAAAAAAGGAAACTGATTTCGTTCTAATACCCAAGTACTGACCACAGAAAAATAAACAACAACTGTTGTCCATAAAGTAACCAAGAGAGTATTTACCCAAAAAATAAGGAAAGAAAAAAATGAAGGACGAAAGTAACAAAACCATAAAATCCGATAAATTTAATAGAGCAAAAAAATAGAAACACGAAGAGTTTAGAAGAAGATACTTAAATTATATAAAAAATATGGGAAACGCAGGAAATTTATTAAAAAACCAGTAAGGAAAGAAGTAAAGTCGGACGGACCCACTATGGGTATATTAAACAGAACTATTAACATGAAATTGGATGAAATAAAATATGTGACATTTACCTAACTGTGAATCGATTTCAAAGAAATATCAATAGGTCATCCGTTGGGCTATGTCTGTACTTCTACAAAAATCAACTACGTAATTCTTTGTTCAATTTTGTACGTTGTGGAAAATATGATATCAATTTGACTAACACGAGGAGTTTGATGTCCAATTTAATTAAAATCGGGCGAAAATATATATGGAAGTTATATCTAAATATGAACCGATTTCATAGGTTAGGTTATACTAATCTCAGTACGTTTTGTTCCTATCAACCATATATTGGATCCTTGGTGCGCCAATTATTTGAAATCTATCTATAATATAAGGTAGTTATATCTAAATCTCAACCGATTTTCACGACACTTGGCACACATCAGTCTAGACTAAATTCAGTACGCTATGCCAAATTTCGAGCAAATCGAAGGATATATAGGGACTTTGGTACACCATCTTGACCGATTATTACGAAACTTGGCAGACATCATTGTAGGCTCAATCCAGTACGTTATGCCAAATTTTGTGCAAATCGAAGGATATATAGGGACTGTGGTGCACCATTTACATGAAATCTGACGAAACTATATATGTGAGCTATATCTAAATCTTAACCGATTTTCTCGAAAGTTGACAGACATCATTATAGGCTCAATTCAGTACGTTATGCCAAATTTCGTGCAAATCGAAAGATATATAGGGACTTTGGGGTACCATTTACATGAAATCGGACGAAACTATATATGGGAACTATATCTAAATCTGGACCGATTTTCTCGAAACTTGGCAGACATCACTCTAGGCTTAATTCAGTACGTTATGCCAAATTTCGTGCAAATCAAAAGATATATAGGGACTTTGGGGCACCATTTACATGAAATCGGACGAAACTATATATGGGAACTATATCTAAATCTAAATCTCGAAACTTGGCAGACATCATTCTAGACCTAAGTGATTAGGCTGTACCAAATTTCGTGCAAATCGAAATATATATAGGGACCTTGGGGCACCATTTACATGAAATCGGACGAAACTATATATGGGAGCTATATCTAAATCTGGACCGATTTTCTCGAAACTTGGCAGACATCATTCTAGACCTAAGTGATTAGGCTGTACCAAATTTCGTGCAAATCGAAAGATATATAGGGACTTTGGTGCACCATTTACATGAAATCGGAAGAAACTATATATGGGAGCTATATCTAAATCTGGACTGATTTTCACGAAACTAGGCAGACATCATTCTAGGCTCAATTCAGTACGATATGCCAAATTTCGTGCAAATCGAAATATATATAGGGACTTTGGTGCACCATTTACATGAAATCGGACGAAACTATATGTGGGAGCTATATCTAAATCTGGACCGATTTTCACGAAACTTGGCAGACATCATTCTAGGTTCAATTTAGTACGTAGTACCAAATTTAGTGCAAATAGACAGATATACAGGGTCTTTAGTGCACCATTTACATGAAATCGGAAGAAACTATATATGGGAGCTATATCTAAATCTGGACTGATTTTCACGAAACTAGGCAGACATCACTCTAGGCTTAATTCAGTACGTTATGCCAAATTTCGTGCAAATCAAAAGATATATAGGGACTTTGGGGCACCATTTACATGAAATCGGACGAAACTATATATGGGAACTATATCTAAATCTAAATCTGAAACTTGGCAGACATCATTCTAGACCTAAGTGATTAGGCTGTACCAAATTTCGTGCAAATCGAAATATATATAGGGACTTTGGTGCACCATTTACATGAAATCGGACGAAACTATATATGGGAGCTATATCTAAATCTGGACCGATTTTCTCGAAACCTGGTACACATCATTCTAGGCCTAATTCAGTACACTGTGCAAAATTTCGTGCAAATCGAAAGTTACCTTAAATCGGACGAAAATATATATGGGAGCTATATCTAAATCTGAACCGATTTTTCCCAATTTCAATGGGGTTCGTCCTTGGGCCAAATGAATGAGCTGTGCCAAATTTCATCCAATTCGAATAATAAATGAGACCTGTACCTTGTTTACAATTTAACACGAACCTACGGACGGACATAAGTAAATCGAGTGATTCTGTGATTCTATGCATATTCTCAAAAGGAACCTGGGGTCTATCTCGATTCCTTTTGGCTCTTACAAACATATCCACAAAGACATAATACCCTGTTCCACAGTGTGGTGAAGGGTATAATTAGAAACGTATACCCAAACTTCACCGAGTCGATATTTTTTAACCTGTAGGAAATGATTGATGTGCTTAGTAGGCGAGGGCTATTCCAAAACTATAAGTAAATATGCATCCACTCGGTAACGCCGGGCTTCCTTGTATCACTTGACTTGTTGTCGACCGTTCTTGACGTTATCAGGAAATTACCTATTGTGTTCCTAAAATTGTTTTAAAGTTTAATATTTTCTCAGTCCCCCGTCTCTTGTGTTGGTCCATTTTAAAGATATGCTTTAAAAGTTGATGCTTTAAAAAATATAATGGATCTTTTTTTATATTCTCCACAATGAGGTGGACATTTGAAATACATAAACTTAATTGGGGGTTATAGGGGTTATCCATGATAAATTACTGCCAGAAAGAAAAAAATACCAAACTAAAGACATTTAGGTTCCAAAATTAGGCTAGGACCTTGAATTTTCCGATATGATTTATAGCTTATATTAAAAATTTCCAGCTTTTTAAAAATGTTCTATAAAAAAGTTGCTTACCCACCATCACCCCAGAAAATTAAATTGTTCAAATAAAGTAACATCGGTTGGAAAATGTGGTATTACATTTAAAGAGTTTTTTAGGCTATAAAAATATTGTTTTCCTGTAACAGACACTCAGGTTATAAAACAGTGGAATGAATTTGAACATACCCAATAGAATAGAGTGCATATTCTATAATTTTTATAAAAATATTTTATTGCATATTCAACATTTTTTATAAAAAGTATTTTATGCGATATGGAAGGTATACGAAAATGTTAACCGACAGTGATAAGTTTCGGTAAATTGGACAATCCATGAGAACCAGAAAAATCAACTCAGAGCCAATTTGGATGAAAAAGTGCCCAAACACCTCCAATATACCGAATAATAAATAGGCTGTACCATTGTATGGGGGCTACCTGGAAACTTGGACCAATATAAAAATTTTAAAAATATTTTTGAAGCCTCTAGTAAAGCGTGGATATTTTAAAAATATTGTTTGAAGTCTTTAAAAAGGTGTGGATATTTAAAAAAATACTTTTTGAACAATTATTTAACTCTTGATTTTTTTTACGAATATTATTTCAAGAGCCTCCGCAAGGCGTTGGCTTTTAACACATTTTTTGGTAGACACACATAGGGCTTGGAGTCTTTTTTGACTTTTTCAATGGAGTACACAAGTCGTGAGTATTTATATAAGAACACCCTCTCTGTTTAGAATACTCGCATATACATTTGCCCTCTAGCAGGGAATTTGGTTCTTTCCTTAAATATTGTGGAACCGACTCTTTTGTCTCGTTCGGAATATTATTTTTCGAATGTGAGGTAGTGTTAACATTTCGTCCGCTATAAAATAAATTTTGGATTAACAACAACTATTTCCTCTTCTTCCATACGAATCCCTATTTTCTCCTCTATAAAATGTAAAAATTACTCTCCTAAGAAGACACGTTCAATTGGGTATGAAAACTAGCACCCTTTTTGCTATCACACAGACAGACTACCCCCTTGAATTATTGACTGTCTGGAGGATGGGTAAGTGGCCACTTTCGTTGTTCAATCAACTTACCACAACATGGATACATACACACACTCCGACATACCCTTTGCAAGTTCATCACAATCATGTTAGCAAATTTAACGATTATGGACATACTAACTAGCAACAAAAACAACGCACACACACACACAGACACAAACTCCATCTACATACTTATGTAGAAAGAAAAAAACAGAAAAAATAAAGTAATCCTCTACATTCAATAAAGTTCGATAGAGTTTCAATGGGAGGCATGACATGGGAAGGCAATGGTAGTTAGCAAAATTGTTAGCACGCAGTAGAAGAAGAAAGAAAAAAGTAATACTGAATAAAAAAGGAAAAGGAAGAAAAAATATATAAATTTTTTAAGAGAAAGGATATTGGAAATATTGCATCGAAAAAAAGGCTTAAAGTTATTGGTGTTTTCAAAAAAAAAAGGCAAAAAGGATTGTGAACAAAAGGGAGAGAGCAAAAAACATGGTCACATCGTACAATTGGTTGGAATAAAAAAACACACAAACTTTATACGAGAATTTGCAAAACTCTGTAGAACGAAAACAAAAAATTAAAAAAATATTGGTGTTTTTTATTAGTTTAATTTTTTGATGCTGTTCTTTTTTGCTGTGGGTGTATGTGTCTATGTGTGTGTGTGACTGCACCATAAATTCAGTTCTACTCGTTGTCTTTTGTTTTCTCTCTTCCTGTAGCCTCATCGTTTTTTTTAACTGCTGCTGCTGTTCAATTTTCTCATTGAACTTTAAACCACAAAACTGTGGGAATGTTCGTCGGTTATGTTTTATCCCAAAATGCATACCTCACTGTATTTCTCATGGCGTTGTGAAAAGTTAACGATTTGTTGGCAACACACACAAACACAGCCAACTCACCCACTTGCAACTCACCCACTTGCATGTACCCTTTGAAGGACATTGCATATTACATGGATATGGATTTTCTACACATTTGATTTGAAATAAAAAACAAATGGAAGTTTGTTTTTTTATCCATTCCCTATTGGGAATTTTATTTGATTTTTATATGAATTTGTAAAGTTTGTTCGGAGTTCGAGTTTTGAGTTTTTAATGGTGATTAGATTAATGGTATCATTGAAGAGGTTAGTATGTTTGGAATATTTTTGAATCACATTTTATATCAACTATTGGGGAAATTCAATTATAATTATTTTAAATATTTATTTTAAAGATATGTTTCAATAATTTTTCAAGCTGATATTAAGGCGTGGATTTTTTAAAAATATTTTTTGAAGCCTCTAGTAAGGCGTGGACTTTTTAATAATATTTTTTGAAGCCACAAAAGACGTAGTTTTTTTAAAGAATATTTTTTAAGGATCCAAAAAAGGCGTAGAGTTTTTATAGAATATTTTTTAAGGATCCGAAAAAGGCGTAGATTTTTTAAAGAATATTTTTTAAGGATCCAAAAAAGGGGTAGATTTTTTAAAGAATATTTTTTAAGGATCCAAAAAAGGCGTAGATTTTTTAAAGAAAATTTTTCTAGAGACCATCCATCATGGAGAAGTCCAGGCTTATCTTGGTCCCTCTTTTATCTCAATTGTGGACACTGACCGCCCCGCGGTGCTAGCTGGGGAGCTACTTTCATCACCCGATGAAATAGTGAACAAATATGTGCCGCGAGTTGACTTGTAAGAACTATAAACTAGTGAGCGGAGCAGTATAGTCGGAGAAGGCCGACCATATGATACCCTACACAACTTCCACGAAACTATAACTTTCTGTGGTTGTATATTCTGAGCTTGGGCAATATTTCGCAATATTTGCACCCGACCGCCTAGAGGTCCACAAATTTTGCAAATATTCAGTACAGCCCTTCTAATCACTTGCCCAGATTCCCTCCAGTATGTTCGGCTTTTAATTTTGGCCTAAAGATCGACTCAAAAAAAAAAAAAAATAAATAAATAAATAAAAAATTATTATCTGATCATCACCGAAAATTATAGGCGTTATCGGTGACCATAACTTGAACCTCCTGGAAAATTTCAAAGCGACCAGCGCAATATTTCCGCCCTCTAGTGTGGTAATGGGTTACTTAATTATATATGAATACGTGAGCACCTGCAAATATTTAAGTGTAAGTCCCGCATCCGAGCACATACGACAATATAATTAGTATTAATTTAAAGGTCATCCACTCCTCTTGAAAATACTATCAACTTCTCGGGTCTAGGACCATCAGGTGTAAATATGTACCCCATAGAATACAAATTTTGTAATTTTTCACACAAAAGTCAGGGTCCAGTTGACCCGCTAAATATTGACCAATCTTTATCAAACGTGCAAAAATTCGCGGTGTTTGGGTCATAATTGCGGCCTCTGGAGCGATCAGAAAAACCGACAAAAATAAAGTTTTTGGTCCATTTCATACCCTAAATATTAACCGATCGTTTCAAAAAACAATAGGGGTCTTCATTGACCAGAACCCATCCTACATGCAAAATTTCGTGAAGGTTGGTCCATAACTGTGGCCTGTATTGTGTTTACAAATTGTAGTGGACGGACGGACGGACACACATATCTAGATCGACTCAGCTAATCAAGATATGACGATCGGTATACTTAAAGGTGGGTCTAGGACCAATATTAATAAAAATGGGTTCAGCCGTCGGATTAGTTGCCCACCTTCGGAAAAACCCCCTTACTATGAAAAAGCAAAGAAAAAGAAAACCAAACCCCCCTAATGTTGACGACATCCGCAAACGTATAAAGGACCACGATCTGCAAATCTGCACTTGGAATGTGCGCACCTTGTACAGAACAGGCGCAGTGTTCGCTTTGGCGGATGTACTTATGAAGTACAAAGCCGATATTATTTCCTTACAGGAAATGCGATGAAAAGGGACAGGCGTATGCAAATCAGATAATTACGCCCTGTATTAAAACTGCCATGAAACGAAACATAAATTTGGCTGCGGATTTATGGTTAACAGGAGAATTAAAGACCTCGTCTCCAGATTCACTCCAGTAGATGAGCGAATTGCCATAATCCGTATAAAAGCGAAGTTCTTCTACATCAGTCTCATTTGCGCCCATGCTCCGACCGAAGATAAAGATGACCACAGACATATTTTAGGAGCGCCTAGAAACAGCATCGGAAGGGAAAATATCTTTGGCCCCACCATCGGAAAATTCAGCCTCCATGAAGAAACATCAGACAACGACATGAGGTTGATTGACTTCGGGGCAGCAAAAACATGGTAGTTAGCAACATCAGATTCAAATATCTCGATATACACAAGGCTACTTAGATTTCTCCCAATCGAACAACTAGAAATCAAATCGATCATTTTGTGATAAACGGAAGGCATTCATCCAGTGTTTTAGACGTCCGATCGATCCGGGGAGCGAATATCGATTCAGACCATTAACAACACTTGGGTACCAAAGACCACCATCAAGAAATCAGTGGTACGATCAGGAGTGTCTTAATGCTACTGATATGAAAAACGCAGCGTACGAACAGTAGCAACACCTAATGCGATGGAGAACTATAGAGAGAAAAGGAGAGATGAGAAACGTATTTTCAGAAAAAAAGAAGAAAGAGCAAGAAAAATGTGAGCAAACCGAGATGTACAAGAGTCAGAATGAAGTCCGAAAATTCTACAAACGGATAAAACACCAAACCGAAGGCTTTGGTGCAGGCACATCCTCCTGTTGCGATAAAGAGCGTATACCACTTATCCAAGATGAAGTCTGAATAGCAATCAATCGGCTGAAGAATAATAAAGCAGCAGGTGCCGATGGGTTATTCAAGACTGGTGGTCAGATGATTAGTACAATTTGGCTCGAGGAATGCATGCCCAATGATTGGAACCTCATCATCCTGTGTCCCGTGCACAAAAAAGGAGACTAGACCATATGTGCCAACTATAGAGGAATAAGTCTCCTTCCCATCGCATATAAAGTGGTATCCAGCGAACTACTGAAGCCAATGGTCAATGACATTATTGGACCATACCAATGAGCCTTCAGACCTGGTAAATCCACCATTGATCAGATTTTCACTTTGCGCCAAATTCTGAAAAAAAAACTCACGAAAAACACATCGACACATTCCACCCATACGTCGACTATAAAGCCGCATTCGACAGCCCTATCCGTTCAGAGGTATATAAAGCCATGTCTGCGTTTGACATTCCTGGAAAATTAATTCGGCTGTGCAGGATAACAAGACAGGCAGTTAAAGTCGGAAAGGACCTTTCGGAGCCCTTAAACACCGAACGACGATTCAGACAAGGTGATAGTTTGTCGTGTGACCTTATTCACATCCTGCTGGAAAAGGTCATACTAGAGGCAAAACTGAACAGGAATGGCGCTCTGTACACCAAACAACACATGTTACTCGCCTACGCCGATGACATCGCCATAATGGGTCGAACATTGAGAGCCATTAACATCCACCTTTGAACAAATTGTGAAGGAGTCTGCCAAATGGGGTCTGGCAGTAAACGGCGAGAAGACCAAGTAGATGGTATCAAAGCGCAAGACGTTCAGTAGACTCGGACAAGACCAAACTCACACCCTACAAGACGCTGATACTACCCGTGCTCTTATACGGATTTGAAGCAGGGGTACTTACGCAAGCAGATGAGGCAGCTCTTGGAGTATTTGAGAGAAAAATTCTCCGAAAGATCCATGGGCCGATCTAGGTTGACAGTGAATATCGCCGTCGAATCAACCATGACTTGTACCAGATATTCTCGTACACCGACACTGTTAGACGTATTGAACTGCAGCGAATACCTTTTGCTGGGTCATGTTGTGAGAATAGATGAAGATTCCCCAGCCCAGGAGGCATATAAAACCAGTGAGCGGAGCAGTATAGTCTGGCGGGTCCAACCATACGATACCCTACACAACTACCACGGAAATCAAACTGTCTGCGGATGTTTATTCCGAGCCTGGGCAATATTTCGTCATATTTGAACCCTCTTGCCCGATTGGAGGTAAACAGCACCTCTTCCTTACACTGACATATTTTCCGAATATTACGAGTATTCAGTACAGCTGCTGTCCAGATTCCTTTCACAGTGCGTTGTGTTGTGATGTTCGGCTTTCATTTGTGATCTATAGATCGACTCGAAAATAACACAAAAAATTACGTTTTCGGCCCACTTCATTCCAAAAATATTATCTGATCATCACTGAAAATTGTAGGCGTTGTCCTTGACCATACCTGGAACCTCATGGAACATTTCAAAGCCATCAGCGCTATATATCAACTTCTCCGGTCTATGTCCTTCAGGGGTAAATATATACGCTGTAGAATACAAATTTTGTCATTTTTCACACAAAAGTCAGGGTCCATTTGACCCGCTAAATATTGACCGATCTTTATCAAAACAGGCATGCATATTCTTTGGCCCGATCCCCTCCTCCATGCAAAGTTTCACGATGTTCGGGCCATTATTGCGGCCTCTGTAGCGAACAGAAAAACCGACAAAAATTTAGTATTTGGTCCATTTCATCCCCTAAATATTAACCAATCTTTCCCAAATACACAATAGGGGTCTTCATTGGCCAGAACCCATCCTACATGCAAAATTTCGTGAAGATTGGTCCATAACTGTGACCTGTATCGTGTTTACAAATTATAATGGACAGACGGACGGACGGACACACATGCCTAGATCGATTCAGCTAGTCGAGATATGACGATCGGTATACTTAAAGGTGGGTCTGGGACCAATATCTCGCGGCGTTACAAACTTTTGGGGCTGCACAAAGCTATAATACCCTGACAACATAGTTGTGTAGGGTATAAAAATGTTCTAGGGACCATCCAAGGTGTAGATATTTTAAATAATACTTTTCTAAGGACCAATCAAGGGTCCCGGTAGTACAAAATTGAAAAATTCGCTGTTGCAAACATAAATTTACTGTGAAACAAATTCATTTTGGCGGGGACCTTGCCCCCCGGTCTGCCCCCTGCGTTCGTTCCTGATCCAAGGCGTAGATTTTTTAAAGAAAAATTTTCTAGAGACCATCCAAGATTTTTTAAGAAAAATAATAAGAGACCCTAATGCATAAACTCATAGTGTTTTAGAGCATTGTATAGTCATTCTGCCTAACTGTATTCCTTTCCTCATTAGTTTATTTGTTTGCCAACATCATAATTTCTTCGTAATTGTATTACTTCAATTTTTTCTCCTCCACTAAACCACATAAACCCAAAACGTTTATGATGCGTATGATTAACAAACAAAATATAATCCCAAATCAATATTACTCATACTCCCGATGTACCACTAAATGTGATTATCTTAGGTCCCCAAAGATTTTCGTTTTTATTTTGCTTAGTAAGTATTTCCGAAAATTCGCATTTTTTCTAATCAATTTCATATTTGGCCAACAAAAACAAATTCAATTTATTGGAAACAATTATTGGGTTTTATTCGGATCAAATAAAATAAGGGAACAGCAAGAAAATAATTGAGCCGTAAATAAGGACTAGACTTGGGTAGGCTTACATTTTAAGAAGAAGAGAAACTAAAATAATCACATTTTATGGGGGATATGTGCCATGTGGTAAGGCTTGAGAGCCTGTTATTTAGTGATGACAATGCATTTTCTATGCAACAATTTTGGATTCCAATTGCGGGATAAAAGTGAGCAAATTATTTTTTCTAAATATGGGATGAATTTATGGTTAGGTGAATAGCTACTACCAATGACTACTTGAAAATCTGCAGAGAAATATTGTTTTACTTTGTGAAATATTTCTCAAATTGAAGCCATTGTCTTTGTTATGCCCACCTCCTGCTACTTTACCACCTGTCCCCTTTTACTGTTTTCTCTACAATATTTATTTGTATAGTAAAAGCTAATATTGTTATTAGAGCACCCCCATTGTTTTATTGTTTGTATGAGTCAACAATAAAACATTCAAATCAATAATTTTCCAAATGACTCCACATAATAGTTGTTGGTCTCATATGTATATGTTTATGGTGTAATATAACACAACACACATATTTACTCATACAATTTAACATCCTTTATTCAATTGTGCCATTACTGTTATTTGTTCTCTTAACTACACCTATAAAATTAACAATAACGGAAGGATATGGATGGATGTATGAATGAATGGTTGAGGAAATTTTGATTTTGGACAGTGTAGAGAAACAGCAGGAAATACCTATGAATGGGCCTCAACGTTTAATGGATCTCCGCGTTCACAACACAATCTAAACTGTTTGGCGTAAAATAAATTCGATAAAAACTGAATTCAAAGCTTCTGTTGCAGATATATTTTCTACACAACAACAAAATTAACTATATAGGAGTGTACTAAATCAATACCGCATTAAACCGATATCCTAACATACAGAATATGAGGTGAACTATGTTGAAAAGTAGACTTATATTAAAAATTTTGTTTCGAGGAATTCTTCAATCTGCTGATAACTAACAAGTAGAGCTAATTATATCCACATCAGAAAATAATTTAAGAAATGTACCTTAGTGAAAAATATAAGCAGGTACACCAAAGTACCTTTGATAACACGAAATGGGAAATTATAGCTATTTTGAAGGAAGCGCCCGAAAACTGTTGTAGAATCAAACATTTTAAATAAAACCAGTGTATTCGAATTTTAATACCACACATCTCGGGAAGATATCGATTTCTAAGTTTAAAGTCCAGTTTAAGTTTAAAGTCCTCGTCTTCTTATAAGAGAGATAGTAAAGATCTTTTGTAATCCGTATTCGGATTAGTTATTGTCAAGAAAAATAGCAACAAATTGCGAAAATTCGATATATTTAGAGAAAAGAAACATTCCTGTGTTGAATTATATAGCTTAATTATAAGTATAAACAACGAAACCGGACTAAATATAATGAATATCTTCAAATTTGACTTAAATCTCATCTGCTGCGCAGAAAGTGTGTGCAAAGGAAACATGCAACAGGTTAGGTTACACTATACACTATATTACTCAGAAAGTGATTCTAGGCATATTATCAAAAATAATCATGGATCTACCTTTTCTTTTTCTTTCTTTTGCCTGCACAAATACGTGATGCGTGGTACCACAGTGCGGTGAAGTGTAAAAAAAATTGCGACCGAACTTAGGTGCAACATCAATTAACAGGAAAAATAGGATTGATCGAATTTCCATCTGGGAAGCCTTGGTCTAATGGAATGAGATAGACCAATTTCTTAAACGGATGGTGACTGGAGATAAGAAATGGATCACATACGATAACCCTATGCGAAAAATATCGTGGTGAAAGAGCGGTGTATCACTTCAAACGGTGACCATACCAGGACTAACGGCCAGGAAGGTTCTGCTATGTATTTGAAGGAATTGGAAAGGGATGATTTAGTATGAGTTGTTTCCATATGGCCAAACGGTAAATTATGATCTCTACTGTATAGAACTGGACTGTCTAAAAATAGCAATTGACCAGAAAGGGCCAGAAATGGCTAACAGGAGGGGTGTCGTGTTCCACCAGGACAACGCATATACAGTAACTCGCCAGAAACTTCGGGTGATTGGTTGGGAAGTTTTAATGCATCCGCCATACAGTCTGAACTTAACACCAAGCGATTATCATATTTTTCTTGCATTGCAAAATTTCTTTAATGATAAAAAATTGGTATCTAGGGAGGATTGTGAAAATCGACTACTAGAGATATTTTTGCTCATATACAGCAGGACTTCTATGAGAGAGGTATTATAAAGTTATCTTTAAAATTCCAACAAAACGGTACATATTTGGAAAATCGGACATTCTGATGTATGTTAAATAAAGTCCTATAGTTCATATAAAAATAATGGATTTCTTTTTCTCCAACCTAATGTATTCCTATAACAAACAAATATGAAAAATATATTTCTATAACAAACAAATTACAGTCAAAGGTAGGGCCTTCCAACTTTTGGCCGATCTTCTGTTGGCGAAAATTTTAAACTACGTATTTTGTCCTCGTGAGTGGGAATAAAATGTAGTAGTTGGGGGCGATACCAGGGGTAATGTCGGTTGTCTAGCCCATGCCAATTTTTAGCTTTGGATTGTTTTTCAAATTTCTCGGAAGACTTGAGGCATACAGACGGACTCTAAATTGTCTGAAACGGATTTCAACGTTAAATCTAAAACCAATATTTCGATGGGGCACATTTTTGTCGTATCGAAGAGTATATACCCTGATTAACCATACGGCTTCGTGTATAATGATCATACGAAAATGTTAAACGATTTTTTATGGTATGTCGCAAAAGAAATCCAAAATATTTCCTCTTAAAGTTGTTATGTATTTTCTTTATTCAAAGAATTTTTAGGACTCACAAATTTCTCACATAATGTAAAACTCCCTCTTAATTCTTCATACCACCAATTGTCGTATAGGTGTGTAACTATATATGTATTTGTGTTCTTATGAAAGCCATAAATAATCGACAATATGTCAAAAGCTATAAAACATTAAATTAGTTCAACAATATATGGGGGAACATAAATATTTGTACTCTTTTCACATTTCAGCAGAGGTAAATCGCAAGGATTGGAGAAGAGTAGTGAAAGGGAACCGCATATTCGTAAGTGTGTATTTTGTTAGTTGAATGATTGATGGTATTGTTAAGGATCACATTTTATTGGGGGTGATTGTGTGTGTGATAGATGATGAAGGGGGTAAAATATTGTGTGAGAGGTAGAGTATTGTAAGTCTTCCTTAAAATAAATCAATTTGATTTTGACAAATTTAATTGCGGTGGATTTTGTAGAATTAGCAGCATGAAATGAGTAATTAAATTACAAATGGGTCTATTATTTATATTTGTTATAAACATAAATGGTAACCAAAATTTACTTAAAGAGGGAAGGGGTGAATTAGTCACCTATATTATAAAATTTTTGGGAAATCGGAATTTGTTTGTGAAATTTGTGAATTCCAAAGCTGAACTCTTATACTATTTCTGCGTGGGAGGTAATACCCGTTTCCCAAATATTTTTGTAAAAGAGTGACTCTTTGAAATATAAGAATTTTGGTTTTTAATGAACAATTAAATATTATTATTTTTTTTAATTTTTCATACTTCCACCAGCTGCTCTGTGCAGCTTGCATAATCACCTCATCTAGATTACAAAGTATCTATAATATTTAAAACCACTCAATTTTATTATACATTACCAGTGTTAAATTTTCTCTAATTGATATATACAGAATTTTTCTGTATAATTTATTGCAGATTATTACTCTTGTTCAACACTACACAACATTGAGTGATAATCCAACTAAATAACAACTATTAAAGGTAGATTTTTATATAATTTACAAACGTTCATATTATGTGATATCCTTTCGAAGCCAATGATATATGACTCAATACTATAAATACTATTATATAAAATGTATTTATTTTTAATACACATTGAGTTGGCTTAACAAAAAATTAAACTATAATGAAATAACGCCTCATTTAAGCACGACATGCAAAACAGTTGAAGATGAAATTGTAAAGGCATAACCGGCAATATGGTTCAGTACAAAAACAATCCGACTATAAATAAAATCAGTAAGGAAAGTAGTAAAGTCGGACGGGGCCGACTATTTGATACCCTTCACCACTATGGGTGGTGGTTAAACAGGACTATTAACATGGAATTGGATGAAATAAAATATGTGATATTTATCAAAATGTGAATCGGACTAGATCTATCCATAAACACGTCATTCGTTTGGGTTAAAAGTTTGAAACCCGACTTCAAATCAATAGGTCATCCGCTGGGCTATGTCTGTACTTCTAGAAAACGTAACTAAGTTATTCTAGCCTCAATTTTGTACGTTGTCCAAAATTTGATGTCAAACTGACAAACATAAGGAGTTTGATGTACAATTTACTTAAAATCGGACGAAAATATATATGGAAGCTATACCCAAAAATAAAACGATTTCAACGAAACTTGTCACAGGTTAAGTTATAATAATTTCGGTACGATTAGTTCCTATCAGCCATATATTGGTTTCTTGGTGCGTCAATTACTTCATATCTGCTTTATCTAAATCTCAACCGATGTTTACGAAACTTGGCACACAAAATTCTGGACTAAATTCAGTACGTTATGCAACATAAGAACTTTGTCACATTATTTAAATTAAATCGGACGAAAAAATATATATCTAGATCTGAACCGATTTTCACGAAACTTGGCAGACATCGCTCTAGGCTCAATTCAATACGTCATGCCAAATTTCGTACAAATCAAAAGATATATAGGGACTTTGGTGCACCATTTACATGAAATCGGACGAAACTATATATGGAAGCTATATCTAAATCTGGGCCGATTTTCATGAACCTTGGCAGACGTCATTCTAGGCTCAATTCAGTACGTTACGCCAAATTTCGTACAAATCGAAAGATACATAGGGACTTTAATGCACCAAATGGTGCATTAAATTTACCTTAAATCGGATGAGATGAGCGGAGCAGTATAGTCGGATGGGGCCGACCAAATGATATCCTACACAACTACCACGGCAATATATCGAGATAGTTTCACCCTCTTATCCGATGAGAGGTCAACTGCACCTCTTTCTCTCACTGACTTTTTTCCGAACATTACTAATATTCAGTACAGTTTTTCTAATTACTTGTCCGTATTCCCTTCACCAAGGGTTGTGTTGTGATGTTAGGCTTATAATTGTGGCCTATATATCGACTCATACAA
Source organism: Musca vetustissima (assembly GCF_032173495.1). Taxonomy (NCBI): domain Eukaryota; kingdom Metazoa; phylum Arthropoda; class Insecta; order Diptera; family Muscidae; genus Musca; species Musca vetustissima. Next base: position 29,350 of record NW_026885764.1, on the reverse strand, counting down.
ACACACAAAAAAGTTTTTGGTCCACTTCATCCCAAAATTGGTATCTGATTATCACTGAAAATTACAGGCGTTGTCCTTGATCATAACAAGAACATTTCAATGCGATCAGCGCTATATTTCCGTCCTCCAGTGTGGTAATGGTTTACTAAATAATATCTGAATACGTAAGCACCTGTAAATATTTAAGTGTAATTCTTACATCCGAGTACATACGACAATGTAGTTGGTATCAATTTAAAGGTCAACTACACCTCTTGGATATACTATTAATGTCTCGGTTCTATGTCCTTCAGGAGCAAATATATACGCCATAGAATACAAATTTGGTCATTTTCACACAAAAGTCAGGGTCCATTTGACCCGCATAATATTGACCGATTTTTATCAAAACAGACATGCTTATTCATTGGCCCAATCCCCTTCTCCTGTGGCCTGTATCGTGTTTACAAATTGTAATGGACAGGCGGACGGACGGACGGACACATCGTTATACTTGAAGGTGGGTCTAGGACCAATATTTCGCGGCGTTACAAACTCTTGGGGTTGCACAAAGCTATAATACCCCGACAGCATACTTGTGTAGGGTATAAATATAACCAAGAAAATAATTTATACCTATTATGGGGCATTACAAGTACCGGAAGTGGGTCGGGACTCTATATAGGAGGCAATATTAAATGATGGACCAACATTTCATCTTCTCAGCCAGAGACAGTTTATCTTCTGAGGATTCGAAGCATGTGATTCTGTAACAGTTGGGTAAAAAAATCTGTTAGGAACTTACACATCCTGAAAAAAGGATTGACCATATAATAAGAGCTAAACTAAAAAAATCACAAATATTTTTTTAAGTTTTCACCCAAAGATATGGAATGCAAAATTACAGCCATTTTTTATAATTAAAAAATATCTTCTCTTTGGATGCGGCCAAAAGCAGACTACATCTCTTGAATATATTTCTATATGTTGGAAATTTGCCATCAAAATAAAATTGCAATCCTTCTTCGTGTAGGGTGCATATTGTGTTCGTCTTAAGTTCAACAAATACCACTGACTTGAATGCAATTTGTTCGATATGTAAATTAAAAAAAACCCGATGCAATGTAAAGTCGTAAAGACATGCATCTGCAGAACTGTGGAATGCGTGTCAAAAGCGCATTTACCGCAAACAATACAATTTTCAACTTATTGTCACGCACACACACACTCTTGTATATCAAAGAATATGTAAATAGAAATGCTATTTTATTTCCCTTTTGGAATAAACAAAAGAAGTCCTTGTGTAAAAAAACATTTTCGAAAAATACAATTGTCGGTGAATAAACCGATAATAAGAACACAACCTAATTTATATGCTAAATAAAATAATATTTAAAATATTTAAATAAGTTGCAGACAACTATGTGGATATTTTAAAGAATATTTTTGATTACGACGGACAGAAGGTGTGGAATTTTTGAAGAATATTTTTGATTACGACCCACAGAAGGCGTGGATTTCGTAAAGAAAATTTTTATACCCTTCACCACTCTGTGGTAGAGGGTATTATGTCTTTGTGCATATGTTTGTAACAGGCAAAGGAAACGAGATAGACACATGGTTCCTTTTGAGAATATGCATAGAATCACTCTCTGAGTCGATTTATGCATGTCCGTCCGTCCGTCTGTAGATGTTAAATTGTAAACAAAGTACAGGTCGCATTTATGATCCGATTTGGATGAAATTTGGCACAAGTCACTTATTTGGCCCAAGGACGAACCCTATTGAAATTGGAAAAAATCGGTTCAGATTTAGATATAGCTCCCATATATATTTTCGCCCGATTTAATGTAAACGGTCCCTATATATCTTTCGATTTGCACGAAATTTGGTACAGCCTAATCATTTAGGTCTAGAATGATGTCTGCCAAGTTTCGTAAAAATCGGTCCAGATTTAGATATAGCTCCCATATATAGTTTCGTACGATTTCATGTAAATGGTGCCCCAAAGTCCTTATATATCTTTCGATGTGCACGAAATTTGGCATAACGTACTAAATTGAGCCTAGAATGATGTCTGCCACGTTTCGAGAAAATCGGTCCAGATTTAGATATAGCTCTCATATATAGTTTCGTCCGATTTCATGTAATGGTGCCCCAAAGTCCCTATATATCTTTTGATTTGCACGAAATTTTGCACAACGTACAAAATTGAGCATAGAATTACGTAGTTGCGCTTTCTAGAAGTGCAGACATAGCCCAACGTATGACCTATTTATATTTGTTTGAAGTCGATATACATACTTTAATATACCCATAGTGGTGAAGGTTATCATATAGTCGGCCCCGTCCGACTTTACTACTTTCCTTACTGGTTGATTATGACCCACAGAAGGCGTGGATTTCGTGAATAATAATTTTGATTACGACCGACAGAAAGGTTGGTCCTAGACACACCTTTAAGTATACCGATCGTCATATCTCGGCTAGCTGAGTCGATCTAGACATGTGTGTCCGTCCGACTGTCCATTATAATTTATAAACACGATACGGAACACAGTTATGGATTAATCTTCACGAAATTTTACATGTAGGATTGGCTCTGGCTAATGAAGACCCCTATTGTTTTTGGTAAAGATCGGTTAATATTTAGGGTATAAAATGGGCAAAAAACTTCATTTTTGTCTGATTTTCTGGTCGCTTCAAAAATTAGCCCGAACATCGCGAAATTTTATTTGGAGAAGGGGATCCAAAGAATAAGCATGCCTGTTTTGATAAAGATGGGTCAATATTTAGCGGGTCAAATGGATCCTGATTTTTTTTTGCAAAATGACAAAATTTGTATTCTATAGCGTATATATTTACCCCCGAAGAACAAAGAAAATAAGTAAATAGTATTTCCAAGCGGATACCAATTGATACCAATTATATTGATCGTATACACTCGGTTGTGGGAGTTACACTTAACTATTTACATTTGCTTAAGTATTCAAATGTTATTTACTAACCCATTACGACACTAGAGGGCGGAAATGTAGAGCTGATCGCTTTGAAGTTTACCATGAGGATCCAGTTATGGTCAAGGACAACGCCTATAATTTGATGTTCAGATAATTCTTTTGGGACGAAGTGGACCGACAAATTCATTTTTTGTGTTTTTTTCGAATCGATCTGTAGGTCACAATTATATGCCGAACATCACAACCTACGGTGAAGGGAATCTGAACCAATAATTAGAAGGGCTGTACTGAATATTAGTAATATTCGGAAGATATGTCAGTAAAAGGAAGAGGTGCTATTGACCTCTAATCGTCAAGAGGGTACAAATATCGCGAAATATAGCCCAAGCTCAGAATATAAAACCATTGTTCAAAATGCCTTGAACAGAAATTTAATTTGTCAGCTGGTTTTGCCAGTCGTCAGCATGTTCAAAATACTTTGAGCAGAATTCGTGAAAATACTGTTTCATGAACTGTGGTACAGGGTATTATGTCTTTGTGCATATGTTTGTAACAGGCAAAAATAATCGAAATAGACCCATGGTTAATTTTGAGAATATGCATAGAATCAATTTCTAAGTCGATTTATGCATGTCCGTCCGTCCATCCGTCCGTCTGTCTGTCCATGTTAAATTGTGAACAAAGTACAGGTCGTATTTATTATTCGAATTGGATGGAATTTGGCACAGCTCATTCATTTGGCACAATGGCGAACCCTATTGAAATTGGGAAAAATCGGTTCAGATTTAGATATAGCTCCTATATATATTTTCGTCCGATTTAATGTAAATGGTGTACCAAAGTCCCTAAATATCTTTCGATTTGCACGAAATTTGGTACAGCGTACTAAATTGAGCCTAGAATGATGTGTGCTAAGTTTCGTGAAAATCAGTTCAGATTTAGATATAGCTCCCATATATAGTTTTGCCCGATTTTAGGTAAATGATGCACAAAAGTCCCTAAATATCTTTCGATTTGCACGAAATTTGCCACAGCGTAATGAATAAGATCTAGAATGATGTATGTTAAGTTTCCTGAAAATCAGTTCAGATTTAGATATAGCTCCCATATATATTTTCGTCCGATTTTAAGTAAATGGTGCACCAAAGTACCTATATATGTTTCGATTTGCACGAGATTGGGCATAGCGCACTAAATAAAGTCTAGAACGATGTGTGTAGAATTTCTTGAAAATCGGTTCAGATTTAAATATAGCTCCCATATATATTTTCTTCCGATTTTATGTAAATGGTGCACCAAAGTCTCCATATATCCTTCGATTTGCACGAAATTTGGCATAACATACTGAATTGAGCCTAGAGTGATGTCTGCCATGTTCCGAGAAAATTGGTCCAGATTTAGATATAGCTCTTAGCTCTAGTTTCTTTCGATGTTCACGAATTTTGGCATAGCGTTCTGAATTGGGCCTGGAGTTATGTCTGCCAAGTTTCGTGGAAATCGGTTCAGATTTGGATATAGCTCACATACATATTCTCGTCCGATTTTGTGTAAAAGGTGTACCAAAGCCTCTACATTTCTTTCGATTTGCACGACATTTGTATAGCGTACTGAATTAAGTCTAGAATGATATGTGTTGAATTTCGTGAAAATTTGTTAAGATTAAAATATAGCTCCCATATACATTTTCCCTATATACCGTTCGATTTGCACGAAATTTGACATAGAGTACTGACTTAAGTCTAGAATGATGTGTGTTAGTTTTCCTGAAAATGCAGATTTAGATATATATATTTTCGTCCGATTTTAGGTAAATGGTTCACCCAACTCCTCCGATTGACACGAAATTTTGCTCAACGTATTCAGTTGAGACTAGATTGCGCTTTTTTTGTAATGGGTGCAGATGCAGACATTGCTTCCATATATATTTAGAACGGGTTCATTTATTGATAAAGATCAAATCAAAACAATTGTTTTTAATGGAATTAAAAAAAAAATTGAGAATACCCATATGTAGAATATACCCAAAGTGGTGAAAGTTATCATATAGTCGGCCCAGCCCGACTTTACTATTTTTTACTGGTTTTCAAATTACTTAGAAAATGTCAGATCCTTTTTTATTCAAATAATTTCTTATAATAGAGCCTGATAAAAAAAATATATATATATATATATATATGATATAGAAAATATCAAATTACAATTATATGTCACCACATAATTGATAGAATATTTCATAGGAGTATATCCACAATTTATAGGCCAATAAATTTGTTTCAAGTTTACCCATAACAACGTTATTGCCCTACTTCACCTAGCGAGTAAAAGTTCTATCGACATTTCAAATATTTGTCTTCCACCTTGTTATTTCAACTCAATATCACGTCATTCCCTTTCTCCACCTTCTAACACGTAATAATGAATCACCAAATAAAATTCTATTACGAAATTTCGTTGGTGAAAAATCGCTTAATCAGGAAATCCTATTAAATCATGACCTTTCTTAATAGGCTTTGGCATTGTTAGTTAAAAGCCGGATACAGCCAATAAACCAAAAAACCTAACCAAACACTAAGTGGATAAAACCAAAAAGCCGAAATATATGGGCGAAAAGAAAAAGGAAACTAACACGACCAGACACCCACAATAAATTGACGGTGACGACAAGACACCGTCCACAATAATCAGGAGGGGTGGCAAAGGGTGGTGATGATGATGGCGGTAATTGTAAACGACCCCACTAACAAATAAATATTTTTATATTAAACTAAACAAATAGTTGACATCATGCAATCATTCATTCTTTTGTTGTTTGTTTGTGTGTTCCTACGTTTTTGTTGTTATGTCTTTTATATTGTTTTATTGTAATTTTTTAACATGTTAAACATTAAATGTTTTACCATCAGTGAATGAATGAATAGCGGAATGAATTGCCTAAAAGCATACAACAGATATTGTGTAATATAGTAATTCAGGAGAAACACACACACACCCACACCCACCCACCACAAAGAAATGTGTACACACATTTACATTTGTGTACATGTTATGAATATGTGGGATATAATAGTGTGTGTGGTAAATACATAAGCCCCGAGCATTACTACCGGAAAAGTGATTCATTTCAAAAGTAAAATAAGCACATCATAAATTTACACTACCAGCCATAGGCAAATGTGACTCACACATAGGCACTTAGCATTAGTTAACATACAAAAGGATATGAATGACTATTAGCATTTGTATAGCGTATTATACACATGTTGTTGTAAGGAAGAAGAACTCGGGTAAAGAAGGAGGCAAGACTAGGATTTTATAAAGAATATTTTTTGTAAGATCGTAGATTTTTAACGGAATATTTGTTAGGACCTAAAATAGGCGTGGATTTATTTTTAAGAAGAGCTGTGGGTTTTGTAAATAATATTTCTTAGGACCAACAACTAGCCGTGGATTTTCAAAGAATGAAGGATATTTTTAGGACCTAGAATAGGGGTGGATTTTCTAATGACATTTTTTAGGACCTAGTATAAGCGTGGATTTTTTAGGACCTAGAATAGGAGTGGATTTTTTGAAGGATATTTATTAGGACCTAATATAGGCATGGATTTGTTGAATGACATTTGATAGGACCTAGAATAGTCGTGCATTGTTTGAAGGATATTTTGTTGGACTTAGAATAGGCGTGGATTTTATGAAGGATATTTTTTAGGACCTAGAAAAGGCAATGATTTTTTTAAGGATATTTTGTAGGACTTAGAATAGGCGTGGATTTTATGAAGAATATTTTAGGACCTAGAATAGGCGTTGATTCTTGAAGGATATTTTGTAGGACCTAGAATAGTCGTGGATTGTTTGAAGGAAATTTTTTAAGACTTAGAATAGGCGTGGAATTTTTGAAGGATATTTATTAGGACCTAGAATAGTCGTGCATTGTTTGAAGGATATTTTGTAGGACTTAGAATAGGCGTGGATTTTATGAAAGATATTTTTAGGACCTAGAGCAGGCGTGAATTATTTAAATATATTTTTAGGACCTACAGTAGGAACGAATTTTTGACGGATATTTTTATGGCCCAGAATAGGGATGGATTGATATGATAATTATTAAAGGACCTACACAAGTCGTGATTATACCCTTCACCACACTGTGGTACAGGGTATTATGTCTTTGTGCATATGTTTGTAACAGGAAAAAGGAAATCACTTTTTAAGTCGTTTTATGCATGTCCGTCCGCCCGTCTTTCTGTCTGTCCATGTATTTTTGTGAACAAAGTACAGGTCGCATTTACGATCCGATTTGGATGCAATTTGGCATAGGTCACTTATTTGGCCCAAGGACGAACCCTATTGAAATTTGGAAAAATCGGTCCAGATTTAGATATAGCTCCCATAGATATTTTCGTCCGATGTAATGTAAATTGCGTACCAATGCCTCTATATATCGTTCGATTTGCACGAAATTTGGCATAGCGTAATAAATTATGTCTAGAATGATGTATGTTAAGTTTCCTGGAAATCGGTCCAGATGTAGATATAGCTCCCATATATAGTTTCGTCCGATTTAAGGTAATTAGTGTACCAAAGTAACTATATATCTTTCGCTTTACACGAAATTTGGCACCGCGTAATGAATAATGTCTAGAATGATGTGTGCAAAGTTTCGTGAAAATCGGTCCAGATTTAGATATAACTTCAATATATACTTTCTTCCGATTTAAGGTAAATGGAGTACCAAAGTCCCTAAATATCTTTCGATTGGCACGAAATTTGGCATAGCGTACTGACTTGAGTCTAGAATGTTGTGTGTAAAAATTTCGAGAAAATCGGTCCAGACACAGATATAGCTCCCATATATATTTTCGTTCGATTTAAGGTAAATGGTGTACCAACGTCCCTATATATCTTTCGATTTGCACGAAATTTGGCATAGCGTACTAAGTTAAGTCTAGAATGATATGTGCAAAGTTTCTTGAAAATCGGTTCAGATTTAGATATAGCTCCCATATATATTTTCATCCGATTTAAGATAATTGGTGCACCAAAGACCCTATATATATTTCGATTTGTGCGAAATTTGGCATAGCATACTGAAGTGCGTCTATAATAATGTGTGCCAATTTTCATGAAAATCGGTTCAGATTTAGATATAGCTCACATATATATTTTCATCCGATTTTAGGTAAATGGTGCACCAAAGTCCCTATATATTCTTGGATTTGCACGAAATTTGGCATAGCGTACTGAATAAAGTCTAGAGTGATGCGTCGTAAGTTTGTGGAAAATCGGTTCAGATTTCAATAAGGCTCCCATATATACATACATATTCGCCGATTTTACAAAATGATGCACTAAACTCTTAATGTTCGTCCGATTAACACGAAATTTTGCACAACGTATCAAATTGATACTTTAATGACGTTATTGCGTTTTGTTGAAATTGGTGCGGATGCAGCCATAGCTTCCATATGTATTTCGAACCGGTGTCTGATTGAGATAAATATTTTAACAGCGCGACATACCGAATATCGTGTATCAAGTTTGGTATACATCGTTTTCCATAAATTTGTCCCATTGTACGCAGACGACCATAAATCTGCCCGAATTGAATTAATTTTAGCATAGGTTGCAGAAAGGCATGAGTATGTTCCTTCGAGGGAACATCGACGTGCAATTGTAAGGGTACATATGTACAATATACCCAAAGTGTTGAAGGGTATCATATAGTCGGCCCAGTCCGAGGAATTTTTTGACGGATATTTTTAGGGGCCAGAATTGGGATGGATTGATATGATAGTTATTAAAGGACCTACACAAGTCGTGATTTTTTAATTTTTTTGTTTAACGACTTACACTAGGCGTGGATTATTTAAAATGGCCAAAAATTTTGTAAGATTATTTTTGTAAGGACCCACACCAGGCTCAGAATGAAAAAAATATATATATTGAATAGTTTTTAACCCTTTCGAATATGATTATTCAGTATTTTTCTACTAATTTTGCATATTAAACACAATTCGCATTTACAAATTTAAAGGGGATCTGCATAATATCTGCTTTACCCTTCCAGCGTTGCTCTTGGCTATGCAACTCTTATCTGTTGCACAAAAATTCACATTCCGATCAAGAACACCAAAAACTAAATTAAAGTATTTTTCCCTCATTACTTACAAACAAATAATAAAATTAGTAAATTGATACTATCACAGACATAGCATTGCATTACACCAATACATACACACATAGACACACAGAAAACAGACAAAAACATAGTTAAGCTGACAAAAACTCCCTCTGTTCCCGGAAAGTCAACGACAACCCATGCAAACGGCTACCATGGTAGCAGTGGGAGAAATGTATAAAACAAGCAAGTTCTATTGGAGGAGAACGAATTTAATGCTCACTCTCAATACATCAATTAAAATGATTTTTGAGAGGTTTGCTATATATTCCGCACGGTTTGGCGTACGACCATGTGTTGTGTTGATAACGGTGACATAAAATATATCTATACCAAAAAATAGAATTAAATCATAAATATTTTTGTGAGATCATTTTTTCAACTTACGTCTTGGAATATAACAACAAAAATATTTCGATAAACTTAGATCTTTGTATCTCGATGAGGCACCATTCCATAGTATTATGAAAAACTGATTTATGTTAAAAAAACTGAAAGGTTAAAGTTCATCCAAAAAGTCCATCCATGGTGCCACGACGTAGTAGTTATCGTTCGTGATTTTATAATGTAAGCTCGTTATGTGATATACCGAGGGCCAGTTCCCACACAATTTAAAAGTCGCATAAAAATATGGATTGGAGCAAAAATGTTTAGAAAATTCGATCACGGTACCTCAAAAGTTATGTGGTAATGTGCCGATTATTGAGTAAATACTAAACGGTAATACTAAACGGTAGTTCATTATTTATTTGCCTGAAGTCTTCGGAGTAATTCGAAATCCGTACCAGAGAAGACCAGTAATTGTAACATGATAATGTAGCTCTCTCACATCTGCTCAAACCTTGGTTGCTAACCAAACATTAATTGATGCCGTTGGTATCACGTGGACCGTGATAATATATTCCCAGGCAATTCGATCCGCGTTTTTAGAATGGTTTAGTCGTACTTTCCTTCCGAAGTGGCTGATACTTGGTGTTTCAGGTTTCTGGAGGTTAAAATACATGCGAATAACATATTTTTAAGAAATGTTGGATATAGGACCATGCTTCCTCATGTATTTTCTACCCGAATTGGCTATAATTTGGTATTCCTGAGGGTACAAAATATATCTTTATTTTTTTATGTTTTGACTGCATTTTCACTCCGAAGTGACTGTAAATTGTTGTTGTTGTTTTTATAAAAAAACAACTATTTATTAGTGGGGAATATATATTCGCCGAGGGGTAAGGCAGGGAAGACTATAGTTTCGGATCTCTCCACTGATCCTCATCAGTTCCCTTAGTTTGTTGTTGAAATATTCTCCCCAGACGTTATTTATTGCTTCTTTACAGAAAACCTTACATACCCAAATGTCTCTCGTAATAAATCGAAGTTCTTACCTTACAAGCGAGAAGTTCATTGGCGTCTGACTTCGTGGTTAACAAAACATTTGCAGAACAACTGCAAAACATTTTCCACTACTATGTGTCGTCACTTTGCGACGAATGCGCATAACATTGTTGTAGATATTGCTAGTTAAAGCAATTAACCAAGCAGTTTGACAGTGCCTGCGTCTACAACTTCAGTAGTGTTGCCATTTTCTATACATGTCCAAGTCCCGCTTCATTTTCGGTATTTTGATGATTGTGCCTACCTGTACCCCCCGAAGTGGCTATAATTTGGTATTTCTGAAGTGGCTGTAATTTGGTATTTCTGATTAACGTAAGCTGGAAAACATACTTATAGGATATGATAAATATACCTCCTTGTTTGGACATAGCCCCATATAAAGGATCCGCTCCTTTTGAGATTCTAGTCGCCGAAGTGGCCGATATTTTAATTTTTGGAGATTTTAACAATATTTTCCCATCAAAGTGGTTCTAATTTGGCCTTCCGCATTTCCGATGAATTGTTTCTCTTAAAAGTGCCCATACAATTGCCCCACTTATTTTTTGGTACCTCGAAGATGTTCGTAATTTGGCATTGCGTGTTTATGGTGAGCGAAAAACACTTTTCGATACAGGGTCACATCTTAGCATAGTATCATAGTATATTGGAAGTCATTAGCCGCATTTAACCTTCGAAGAAAAGCTTATGTGACATTTTTTCGCCAGTCTGTCTGTCCATGTTAAATTGTTAACAAAGTATCGGTCAGATTTATGATCTGAATTGGATGAAATTTGGCACAGCTCATATATTCGCCCCAAGAACGAACGCTATTGAAATTGGGAAAACTCGGTTCAGATTTAGATATATCTCTCATTATACCCTTCACCACACTGTGGTACAGGGTATTATGTCTTTTTGCATATGTTTGTAACAGGCAAAAGGAAACGAGATAGACACATGGTTCCTTTTGAAAATATGCTTAGAATCACTTTTCAAGTCGATTTATGCATGTCCGTCCGTCCGTCTGTCTGTCTGTCTGTGCATGTTAAATTGTAAACAAAGTACAGGTCGCATTTATGATCCGAATTGGATGAAATTTGGCATAGGTCACTTATTCGGCCCAAGGACGAACCCTAATGAAATTGGGAAAAATCGGTTCCGATTTAGATATAGCTCCCATATATATTTAACCGATTTAATGTAAACGGTCCCTATATATCTTTCGATTTGCACGAAATTTGGTACAGCCTAATCATTTAGGTCTAGACTTATGTCTGCCAAGTTTCGTGAAAATCGGTCCAGATTTAGATATAGCTCCCATATACAGTTTCGTCCGATTTCATGTAAATGGTGCCCAAAGTCCTTATATATCTTTCGGTTTGCACGAAATTCGGCATAACGTACTTAATTGAGTCTAGAATGATGTCTGCCAAGTTTCATAAAAATCGGTCAAGATTTAGATATAGCTCCCATATATAGTTTCGTCCGATTTCATGTAAATGGTGCACCAAAGTCCCTATATATCCTTCGATTTGCACGAAATTTGGCATAACGTACTGAAATGAGCCTAGAATTATGTCTGCCAAGTTTCGAGAAAATCGGTCCAGATTTCTATATAGCTCCCATATATAGTTTCGTCCGATTTCATGTAAATGGTGCACCAAAGTCGCTATATATCTTTCGATTTGCACGAAATTTGGCATAACGTACTGAATTGAGCCTAGAGTGATGTCCGCCTTGTTTCGTGAAAATCGGTCCAGATTTAGATATAGCTCCCTTTTATTATAGATTGATTTTAAGTAATTGACGCACCAAGGAACCAATAGGAACAAAAGGTTCTGATATTAGTATAACCTAACCTGTGACAAGTTTGTTTGAAATCGCTCAATATTTGGATAGAGCTTCCATATATATTTTCGCCCGATTTGAAGTAAATTGGACATCAAACTCCTCATGTTAGTCAGATTGACATCAAATTTTGCACAACTTACAAAATTGAGCATATAATTACGTAGTTGCGTTTTCTAGAAGTGCAGACATAGCCCAACGGATGACCTATTTATATTTGTGTGAAGTCGATTGATTCACATTTAAATAAATATCACATTTTTTTCATCCAATTTTATGTTATAGTCCTGTTTAATATACCCATAGTGGTGAAGGGTATCATATAGTCGGCCCCGTCCGACTTTACTACTTTTTTATTTTGAAAGGAATATCAATATTCGGGTGTATGGATCCTGACATAAATCCACGTATACAATTTTCTGTTGTTTGAAAGTTTTGAAGTATTTTCCCACCGAAGAGGTTGTTGTTTGGCAATTCGGATTCTTGGAGTGTAAATAACCCTTTTATAACTTCGCCGCATTTTCGACATTTTGAATTTCCCTACCGAATTACCTGTAATTTGGTATCCCGAGTTTTAGAGGTTGATATATATCTATGCAGTGTGTAATCAATATTGGACATGTTTTGATATGGTCCCCACAAATTTTTAGCAAACATTTTCCCACAGAAGTACCTTTTATATGGTTTCCGGGTTTGTGGAGGCAGAACATAACCAATATTGATCCAATTTACGATATTTCAAAGTTTTTAGCTGAGCTACCCTTCGTATTTGGTACTTCGGGTTCAGAAAGACTGATACATATTTTTTAGACATTTTATAACTTTTTCGATATAGAGCTATGAGTTGTGTTCCGCGTTTCGCATTTTATGGCTTCAGCAAATCTTTCCACCAAAATAGCATTGCGGGTTGTTGGAAAGTAAGAAATTTGGTTCAAAAAATTCAATATGACCACACTTAGCTTTGCTTTATTTGTATGTGTTTTTTCCAATTTTTTCACAAAAGCAGCGGCATTTGGGCATTCCGGATTTCTAGTGAAGTTAAACCTTCTTCTGTTATTTGGCATTTCATTTTATCACAGTAGCATATAATCTACAATGACATAAACCCATAAAAAGGGAGTGGAGAGGGATATAAAAATGTCTGATTGATCGAACTTAAGTCCATATAACCTACATCTATGATCTGAATAAAATTCAATTTGTCATTGAAATGGGTAAAAAAGCTGTTCAAATTTATATATAGCTCCCACATATATTTTCAACCGATATTATGTAAGATTTGTCGAAATCGATTCAGATTTAGATATACCTACCATATATATTTTCGTTCGAATTTATGCAACTGGTGCACCATACTCCCAAGTTTTCTTCGAAATTTAACATGATGTCACGAAATTTTGCTCAATACTGATCGGCTCAGTTTAAAATGAAATAAATTCCATATATATTATAATCCAATTTTTTTCCATATGTTACAAACGGAACAAGAAGCTTTATATATCCTCGCCTATCATAGCACATTTTACGTGAATCCGTATAAAAATGCAATGAAAATGAAAACGCAGTTGTATGAATGAATGAAACATTAGCAAACGACGAAGAAGAACGAATCGAAAAAAAAAACATAAAACGACAGAAGGATATCAGGATAACTTTTATCCAATTACAATCAGATGCAGGCGAACATTGTGGGTGGAAAATGAAAACGACTGCCAAATGGGGAAATGAAAAAATCAGGGTAAAGGCAAAAAACCCACGGCTGCCAAACAAAAATCGAAAATAAAAGAAGAAGAAGATACAGAGGGGGAGACAAACGAGAGCAACAACATTCTTAACATACAAATGAAAAGAAAGAAAAAAAAATAAGAGAATGAAGAAAACAAGCGAAAAAAAAATTACAAGAATGAATGAATGAAAAAATGACTGACAACAATGCATTTCATTTTTTGGAAGTATTGGGAAGTATTGGATGGGTTGTTTTTATTGTTGTTATTGTTTACTTACTTTTCCTTCAGACAACTGCCAAATTCATGCTGGGAATCAGTTTCGTCATAAGACTGTGATGTGGGTGTGGGTGGTGACATAGGAGGCGATGCAACCGATGATGACGATTGTAGCTGCTGTTCCTGGTCTTGTTCTCGTTCACGTTGTTGCTGGAGAAGCTGCTGCTGCTGTTGTTGTTGCTGCTGCAGCTGCTGCTGAAACAGTTCATGTTGCTGTTGTCGCTGCTGCGCACATTCCTGGGGTGATAATGAGGATAACGGCAATGGTGTGGTGGGTGGCGATGTTGAATTTGATGATGATTGCTGCTGCTGGTAGTTGGCCAATTTGGCCTGATGATGCAGCAGGTGATTGTGGTGGGATTGATGCTGGTGACTGTGGTGTTGTTGGTTGTGCGCCTGATATTGTTGACTGCTACCATTGTTCGGTGAATTCGGTTGTTTGTGATATGGATGTATGGAATTGTGAGTGATGTGGCATAATTTGTTGCCATTGCTATCGAGGCCATTGTTATGATGATGCTGATGCAGATGGTGGTGGTGGTGATTGCTGTGGTGGTGGGAGGGCTGGTGCTGCTGGGTTTGATTGCCGTTTAAACGTAATGACTGATTTGACTGGTTGTCGGCACAATCGTGTATATTGTTGTCTGCCTTCAAATCTGTCTGATACAAAGGGCTGCGTAGAATGGAACGTGACAATGTTTGTTGAACCTGGGTAGACGACTGATTTTGTTGTTGCTGCTGCTGCTGGGACGGAGAATTATTTCCTGAGCCAGGTGATATTTTACTAGCCAAAGCATCCAACGAACTTAACATTATGTTAACTTCTTAATTTTGAAAATGTGTTTCGTTGGCCTTTTTTCTTTTTTTTTTCTTTTTTTGTTATTTTTGTTGGACTTTTGTTGTTGTTATTTATTATGTGTCTCTTCTTGCACTTTTAATTTGAATTTCACGATTTTTTTTTTATTTTTTGAACTTTAATTCACTTGATTTGCAATTTTTATTTTGTTTTATTATTTATTTTTTTTTCTTAATTCAATTTTCACTTTTTATGGATTTTATTTCCCGATGGTTGCCGCTGTTTTGTTGCCTGAAGGAAAAGTTTTGCAAAAGGGGAGAGAAAGAAAATTTGGAAAAAAGTTGCGATTAGTAAAACAATGAAGTTCGATTCTGTTGATGTTTTTGTTAGTAAATAAAATATATATAAATATATATATATATATATTTTAAGATATACATTAAATATATTGATTAGATGTGAAAGATGATATATGGTTATTATCATGGTAATTTAAAAATAAGTTTGGTAAATATTTAAAAAAAAAATACCATGTTTTCAAGTTCTAATATACGACAGATTGTCAGGACTCGTACATAAGTAGATTTTTCAAAGTATTTTTTTAAGAACCCATAAAAGGTTTGGATTAAAAAAAAACATATATATTTTTGCAAGGTGCCTCAAAAGGCCTAGATATTATAAAAATCAATTTAAAATTAAATTTAGTTTTAAAATTATTATTTATTTATTATTTATTTTATTTTTTATTTTTTATTTATTTATTTTTTTTTTTTTTGAAGTCCTCACAAGGCTTGGACGTTAAAATATGTTTTTATGTTTAATGAATCCCCAAAAGTATTAGATTTATAAAGTATAGTTTAATGACCCTTAAAAGGTTTTACTTTTACATAGTTCGCCAATAAGCGGGAATTTTGAAAAACATTTTTTAAGCAGCTTCTCAAAAAATATTTTTTATCAAGCCAATTTCTAGATTTTTAAAAATATATATTTTTTTAAAATGCTCTCAAGGCGTGTTTTTTAAATATTTTTTATTATTATTATATTTTTTATAGATGTACACATAGCTTGTACTTTTAACACTAGATTGCCGAAGGCAGTCATTTTGACCGCTTTTCAATTTCAATTAAAAAAAAACAACTGTGCATATATTGACACTTTTTTTAAATTTTGTGACTTTTTCCAGCACATAGAATTACGTTTATTATAAAAAAGTCACCAAATTTAAAAAATTTGTGTTATTATATGCACAGTTGTTTTTGTACTTGAAATTGAATAACGGTCAAAATGACGGCCTTCGGCAATCTAGTGTTAAAATACTTTTTTTTAAGAATATTTTCTTGGACCTACATTATATATTAAAATAATACTTTTCTTGGATTTTTGAAGACCCACATAAGAGTGGCATGGATTATTAAAAAAAAAAAAATATTTTTTCAAGGTGTCTTATAAGCCGTAGATTAAATAATATATTTATTCAAAGAGCCTTATAAATCATGTATTTAGAAAAATATTTTTCAGGGAGCCTCTTAAAAAGTTTTTCTTAGATCCTCATAAGGTGTAAATTTAAAATTCATTTTTCAAAGAGTCATGCTTGTTAAGAAGCTTCCCACGGTGTTGTTTAAAAAATATATATTAGGTTGGAAAAAAACCCATTAGGCCTGTCGTCGAAAATGTCGATAAAATCGGAGAAATGATCGAAGTTGACCGGCATTTTAGCAGTCGTAACATCGCCCAGGAGCTAAAAAATCTACAAAAAAATGTTTTTAAAAAAAATAGCCACTTTGCTGCATCATTTACCTTAAATCGGACGAATATATATATATATATATATATGGGAGCTATATCTAAATCTGAACCGATTTTTCCCAATTTCAATAGGGTTCGCCCTTGGGCTAAATAAATGAGCTGCGCCAAATTTCATACAATTCGAATCAAAACTGCGACCTGTACTATGTTTACAATTTAACATGGACAGACGCACATGCATAAATCGACTCAGAAAGTGATTCTATGCATATTCTCAAAAGGAACCATGGGTCTATCTCGATTATTTTCGCCTGTTACAAACATATGCACAAAGACATAATACCCTGTACCACAGTGTGGTGAAGGATATAAAAATTGGATGGATCGAATTTCCATCTGCGAAGCCTTGCCCAAACGGAATGAGATAGACCCATTTCTTAAAAGGATGGTGACTGGAGATGAGAAATGGACCACATACGATAAACCTGTGCGAAAACGATCGTGGTCAAAAAGCGGTGAAGCACCTCAAACTGTAGCCAATCCAGGACTAACGGCCAGGAATGTTCTGCTATGCATTTGGCGGGACTGGAGGGGAGTTATTTATTATGAGTTGCTTCCACATAGTCTAACGCTAAATTCTGATCCCTAATATCAATAACTAGACCGTTTGAAGATAGCAATTGACCAGAAACGGTCAGAATTAGCCAACAGGAGAGGTGTCGTGTTCCACCAGGACAACGCTAGGCCACACACATCTACAGTGACTCGCCAGAAACTTCGGGAGCTTGGTTGGGTAGTTTTGATGCATCCGCTTATCATATTTTCTTTGCATTGCAAAATTTCTTTAATGATAAAAAATTGGTATCTAGGGACGATTGTGCAAATCGACTACTAGATTTTTTTTTTCAAATAGGTAGCAGGACTTCTGTAAGAGAGGCATTAGGAAACAAATCATCCAACAAAACGGTGCATATTTGCACCAAATCGGTCATTCCGAAACATGTTAAATAAAGTCCTATAATTCATATAAAAACCAGTAAGGAAAGTAGTAAAGTCGGACTGGGCCGACGATATGACATCCTTCACCACTTTGGATATATTGTACATATGTATCCTTACATTTTCATGTAAATGTTCCCTCGAAGGAACATATGATAAATTTAATTTCATTCGGGCAGATTTAGAGTCGTCTGCGTACCATGGAAAACGATTTATTGCAAAATTGCTACACGCTATTCAGTACGCCGCACAGTTAAAATTTTAATTTCAATTAGACACCAGTTCGAAATACGTATGGAAGCTATGGCTGCATCAGCACCAATTTCAACAAAACGCAATAACGTCATGTGATACCTTGTGAAAAATTTTGTGTTCATTGGACAAACTTTAGTATTTTGGTGCACCATTTATGAAAAATCGAACAAATATAGATGTATATGTGGGAGCTATATCGAAATCTGAATTCTAGACTAAATTCAGTACATTATGCCAAAATTCACCATTAACATAAAATCGGACGAAAATATATATTGGAGTTATATTCAAATCTGAACCGATTTCCATGAAACTTAGCAGACAATATTCTACACTTAATTCAGTACGCTATGCTAAACTTCGTGCAAATCGAAAGATATAAAGAGACTTTGGTACACTATTTACATGAAATCGGACGAATATATATATGGGAGCTAAATCTAAATCTGAACCGATTTTCTCGAAACTTAGCACACATCATTCTAGGCTTAATTTAGTACGCTGTGCCAAATTTCGTGCAAATCGAAAGCTATTTAGGGACTTTGGTGCGCCATTTACCTTAAATCGGACGAAAATTTATATGGGAACCGATTTTTCCCAATTTCAATAGGGTTTGTGACAATTTTCATCCAATTCGATTAAAAATGAGAAAATTTAACATGGTCCGACGGACGGACATGCATAAATCGATTCAAAAATGATTCTATGCATATTCTAAAAAGGAACCATGTGTCTATCTCGATTATTTTTGCCTGTATGAAAATATGTTTGTTGAAAAGCCTCACACGGTGTTGTTTAATTTTTTTTTTTTCAAGGAATCTTCAAATCACACAATAATATTTTTTCAAGAGTCTTCCAAGTCGTGTATTTTTTAAGGCGTGAATTAAAAAAAACGTATTAATTTGAAAAGATATTTTTTCGATAATCAAAGCGAACATTTTTTAAAATAAATATATTTTCAATTACCAAGGCGTGAGATTTTAAAGCATATTTTTATAAAAGTCCCACAAAAACGTGAATTTTTTTAAAGAATATTATTTTGGGGCCCATACAAAACGTGGATTTTTAAGGAAATTTTTTCTAAGGACCATCCAAGGCGTGGACTTTTTAAGGAATATTTTTTTAGAGAACCCACACCAGGCGTAAATTGTTTGAAAAACATTTTTCAAGGAACAATCAAAGAAGGCGTGGAATTTATCAAGGACCAACCAAATAGATTTTTAAAACATATTTTTTCAAGAAGCTTCACAAGGTCTAGATTTTTAAAAACATATATTTTTTTATTTCAAACAAGGCGTGTTTTTATACCCTTCACCACTCTGAGGTACAGGGTATTATGTCTTTGTGCATATGGAATCGAGGCAGACCCATTGTTCCATTTGAGTATATGCATTGAATCACTTTCTGAGTCGATTAACGCATGTCCGTCTGTCCATGTATTTTTGTGAACAATGTACAGGTCGCATTTATGATGGGATGGATGAAATTTGGCACAGTTTACTTATTTGAATATATATAGATCCCATATATAGTTTCGTCCGATTTTATGCAAATGATGGGCCAAACTTCCAATATTAGTCCAATTGGGACAAAATTTTGCACAGCGCACTGGATCAGATCCATACTAATGTATGCGAAGTTTTGTTGGAATCAGTTCAGATTTTGATATAGCTCTCATATATAGTTTCGTCGTAGCTCGTATGATCCGTCGTAGCTCGTACAGGTCGCATTTATGATCCGATTTGGATGCAATTTGGCACAGTTCAAATATTTGGCCCAAGGATAGATATAGCTCCCATATATAGTTTCGTCCAATTTTATGTAAATGATGCACCAAACTCCCAATATTTTATTTGTCCGATTGTGACAACATTTTGCACAGAGTACTGAATTAGGTCCAGGCTGATGTCTGCTAAGTTTTTTTTTTAATCGGTTCAGATTCAGATAAAGCTCCCAGTATACACCAAAGTCCCAGATTGGGACAAAATTTTGCACAGAGTACTAAATTAGGTCCAGACTGATGTCTGGGAAGTTTTCTTTTTAAATCGGTTCAGATTTAAATATAGATCCCATATATAGTTTGGTTTTGACAATGGCATATATCTGTCCACGTTTATAACCCCTATATAACGGTACCCCAATTCTCGATTAATGGGGAATTTGGATATTTTGGGCAAGATTTTCAGCTGAATTGGGTATTTTGGGTAGACATTTGATACCAAATCTTTGTAAAAATCTTGGTCCTTTTTTAGGGTAGTCCCCATATATCGGTACTCACCATTATTCTATATTTTAGGAAGTTTAGGTACGTTTTTCAAACATATTTGCTGTATGGCAGTATTTTAAATGCCCCCCTCATTGTGGATCGAAGAATGAGTTCGCTCCGGCCGAAAGTTACGACTTTTTTAGTTGTTTGCAGGGTTGAATAACAAGGCGTTAATTTTGTAATTAATATTTTTTTAAGGATTATTACCATAATTGAAAATATGTCGAGATTTTAAAGTATAGAAAATATAAATATTAAGATAATATTAGGATGTATGAAATAATAAAATTTTGTGTATCTTTGTACAATTTCCATATTTGTTCGTTTCCCTTAAATACTGCAAACATAAACATCAACATTTTAAGGATATTTTTATTATAAAGAATAAACTATAAATTGTATCAGTACACACGATTTTATTTGTTGTTGATGCTATTTTTTTACTGGTGGTCGGTCACACACAACATAAAAGTCCAATGCCAAACACGAATAGCAATAACAAAAACAACAAGTGCAGTCTGGGTTGGTGTTGTTGTTTCTGTTTCAGTATCACTTAAGGCTATTGGTTGCCGGCACAAATGCTGGGTATTAAATTGAGAGTAGGGTTTAGTAACGATATGTGAGCATCAAATATGGTCCACAGTTAGTGCTACCAGCAGCAGCTATTGTGCTTGTTGTGTCTTACAAGTGGTTTTAGCCGTAAGCTTACTTTAAGGAAATATTATATGCTTGAGAATTGTTGCTGAACTAAAGTCTTAAAATAAATATGTGTATACGAAGGAAATCTCTTAAAAGTGAAGTTCAGGGTGAAACTATATATTTAAGGTTTTTTGTTGCTACGGAGCATGGCTTGAAACGAATGGTCATCAGAAGTCTTATGGTTTCCGCCATTATTTCAACTTATTTCCATAATATCTACTTTTTGACATAGTCTCATAACACTCGTGTTTGATTTAAGAATATCTTGATGATGGGTTACATCGAGGCATGCTTTAGTAATCCCCGATATTCGGTATGATGACCATCTTTTTCAACCGATATGGCTCTAATTTAGTATTTCCATTGGTTTTAAAATCTTCTTACCAGAAATTGTCGATAGATTTCAGACAAAAATTTCAAGTAACGGTACATGCTCAGGTATAGTTGTCATTTAGTGGTGTCCATGCTTTTAGATATTTGAAGTATTTCAAGGACATCTGATGCCCATACCCAACTCTGTTGTCTGTAATTCCTTTCTCATTGGATGGCAATTCTTACTAAAAACTAAATGTATTGGTTAAGTATAGCCTCCATATAAATAATGTTCGGCACCCTTTAAAGTACTTCTTTCTTCGACCGAAGTGACAATTTTTACACACTTCATCACACTGTGGTACAGGGTATTATGTCTTTGTGCATATGTTTGTAACAGGCAAAAGGAAACGAGATAGACACATGGTTCCTTTTGAGAATATGCATAGAATCAGTTTTTAAGTCGATTTATGCATGTCCGTCCGTCCGCCTGTCCGTCTGACCATGTTATATTGTACAGGTCGCATTTATTACCCTAATTGGATTAAATTTGGCATACGTCACTTATTTGGCCCACGGACGAACCCTATTGAAATTGGGAAAAATCGGTTCAGATTTAGATATAGCTCCCATATATATTTTCGTCCGATTTAAGGTAAATGGTGCACCAAAGTCTCTAAATATCTTTCGATTTGCACGAAGTTTGGTATAGCGAACTGAATTAGGTCTAGAATGATGTGTGTAAAATTTCGTGAAAATCGCATCTGTTTTAGATATAGCTCCCATATATATTTTCGTCCGATTTAAGGTAAATGGTGCACCGAAGTCCCTAAATATCTTTCGATTTGAACGAAATTTGGCACAGCATAATGAATTGGGTCTAGAATGATGTGTGTTAAGTTTCGTGAAAATCGGTTCAGATTTAGATATAGCTGCCATATATATTTTCGTCCGATTTAAGGAAAATGATGTACCTAAGTCCCTATATATTTTTCGATTTTCACGAAATTTGGTACAGCGTACTGAATAAAGTCTACAATGATGTGTGTTAAGTTTCGTGAAAATCGGTTCAGAGTTAGATATAGCTCCCATATATATTTTCTTCAGATTTTAGATAAATAGTGCATCCGAGTCCCTATATATCTTTCGATTTCCACGAAATTTGGCATATCGTACTGAATGAAGTATAGAATGTGTGTTAAGTTTCCTGAAAATCGCTCCAGATTTAGATATAGCTCCTATATACATTTTCGTCCACACCAAAGACCCAAAGTTATATAGTTTATATAACCTAGCATGTCGAAAGCTTTATTGAATAGGTTCTAATTTGGATAGAGCAACCATATATATTTTCTCCCGATTTTAACTAAATAATGCACCAGGAACTCAAAATATGGCCGATGTTCTATGACAAGTTTCCATATAGCTTTTATACATATTTTCGTCCGATTTGAAGTAAATGGCGCACCAAACTCCTCATGTTTATCAGATATGTATTTAAATAATCAACGGGTATCCGATAGGTATGCTTTAAATTGATTTACATAATTTTGGCTCATTGAAAAGAATAAACTCTATATCTGACCAAATGAAAAATTTAGTATAGGTTGCAGAAAGACATGTTTATGGGTCCAATTTCATTTTACTGGTCCTTCAAAAATGCGATGCTTGTTAAGATTCATCTGTTGAATATACCCAAAGTGGTAATTTGGTGGTGTAATGTGGTATATTGTTGTCACCTCGTATAAAAATCCCTATTGATTGTAGGTATTTTAAATGTCCTTTTTTATAATCTTTCTATAATCTCCCTCATCAGCATACCAACCTCTTAAAACAATAAAACACTTTGTTGCCTTAACACAAAAAAAAAAGAAAAAAAAACACATCACTTACTCCCAGAGAATTTTGTCGGAATACCGCCTGGATGATAAAGTGTTATAGTAAATTTTCAGTGTTTATACTTCAGTCATGGAAAGTAGTAATGTTTAACTGCTGCCCTGCTGCTGCAGCTCTTTGAATATTGTCCTCTTCGCAGACGATGGGATGCAACAATAAACTCTTTCACTTCATGGAAGATAAAACGGGCTACACAGAAATATTGCAACAATGTTTGCTACAGAGACAAAAAAACGAAATGACTGGATTTGTTTGTTCTTTTGTTTTTTTTTTTTTTTGTCATCTCATCTTTTACATTTACTGATGATGTTGCACGTTTTGTTGTTGTTTTTTCTTATTTCTGTCTTTTTGTTGTTGGTGTTACTGCAAGGACACAAAAATAAATAAATATGTCTATTTATATGTATTTATGTATGTGCTAAAGCAACCTGTCACATTTTTAAGTCCATAAAGATCAAAAACAGTAAATGTTGATTGTTATTTTTTGTTGTTGTCCTTGTTGCTGTTTTTTTGTTTTTGTTGTCCGATGAATAAATACAGAAGTTTAAATAAAAAGCAGAGGACATTTTGTGTTTAAATTACTTTCGGCATGAAAGTATTACAAAAAATCTGAAATAGTTATTTAAAGATTGAATAGAAAAATATAGTACATTTTGAAAATGTGGATAAAATATCAAATAACCTGGGAGAAGCAGAAATGTATATTTTATATATACAATTGTATCGAGTCCTTCTTAATATTTTTAAGGGAACTACATTAGTTTTGTGGTCCTTTAAAAATATTCTTTATTTGTTTAAAAAAATAAACTCGTTTGGAAATCCTTGGTGTGTTTATTGTTTATTTCCATGTTTTGTGTGGATTTTGAAAAATCGATCCAGACCTGCAGTATCTCATACGGGAAATAATCATTATATAAAATGTCCAGCAAAAATTGGCACAGCCATCAACAACACAGAATGTCAAATTGCAGGCACTTCGAAGGGAAAATGAGTCTCAAACTTGTTTAGGGATTCTAAGTACAAACATGGAGGCTACACATAAAATTTATTACAATACTATTTTTTTACCCACCAAGAACATGGAGCATGTCAAAATTCAGCCACTTCAGCTGAAAAATTAACTTGGGAATACCAAAAATGGTGCGAGAACATTATATCGATATTGATAATATCCAGTAGGAAGAATTAGAATTAACAGCATCAAGTCAGAGTCAAGTCTTATGAAATACTCAGAATAGCGAACATTGGTGGGTATCGTTATGTGGGGCTACAACTCAACGTTAACCAATATTAATAACAAAAGACAAATTTGTTTGAAATATACAATTTATTTATTTATGTATCATGTAAGTCCTTACCAACATATTTAAAACCAGTAAGCGGAGCAGTATAGTCGGACGGGGCCGACCATATGATACCCTACACAACTACCACAAAACTCTAACTTTTGCGTATGTTTATTTCGAGCCTGATCAATATTTCGTGATATTTGCACCCTCTTGGCCGATTAGAGATCAACAGCACCTCTTCCTTACATTGACATATTTTCCGAGTATCCCAATATTCTGTACAGCCCTTCTAATAACTTGTCCAGATTCACTTCACCGTGTGTTGTAATTTTCGGTTTTGTAGCCTATAGATCGACTCGAAAAAATACAGAAAATTTAGTTTTGGGTCCACTATATCCCAAATTTTAATCTAATCATCACAGAAATTATAGGCGTTGTCCTTGACCATACCTGGAACATCAAAGAAAATTTCAAAGCGATGAGCGCCATATTTCCCCCCTCTATTGTGGCAATATGTTACTAACGTAAGCTCCTGAAAATATTTACGTGTAACTCCCACATCCGAGTACATACGATCATAAAATTGGTATCAATTTAAAGGGGAACCACTCCTCTTGGATATACTATAAAATTCTTGGGTCTATGTCCTTCAGGAGTAAATGTATATGCCATAGAATACAAATTTTGTCTTTTTCACACAAAAGTCAGGGTCCATTTGACCCGCTAAATATTGGCCGATCTTAATCAAAACAGGCATGCTGGCCCGATCCCCTTCTCCATGCAATTCGCGATGTTTGGGCCATAATTGCGGTCTCTGGAGCTACCAGAAAAACCGACAAAAATTAGGTATTTGGTCCATTTCATCCCCTAAATATTAACCGGTCTTCAATGGGCAGAACCCATCCTACATGCAAAATTTCGTGAAGATTGGTCCATAACTGTGGCCTGTATCGTGTTTACAAATTATAATGGAGAGACGGACAGACGGACGGACGGACACACATGTCTAGATCGACTCAGCTAGTCGATATATGACGATCGGTATACTTAAAGGTGGGTCTAGGACCAATATTTCGCGGCGTTACAAACTTTTGGGGCTGCACAAAGCTATAATACCCTGACAACATAGTTGTGTAGGGTATAAAAATCTGGGGCTTTTGTGAATCCTTACCATAATACATAAAAGTCTACGGCTTCTGTGAACCTTTAAAAATTTCCTTTTAAAAATTGACGTCCTATGCATATCCTTTTAAAAAAATATTATTACCGAATCCAGGCTTCATTCATATCCTTTAAAAAAAATTATTTCCGAATCCACGCCTCATACATAACCTTTTAAAAAATAGTATTTAAAAAATCTTAAAAATTTTCTTTTAAAAATAATTTTGTTGTGTGGATCCTTGAAATTTTATTTACAACCTTGCCTTTTTATTAATTTCTCTTTCGAGATGAGCTACATGATCGGAGTTGCAATGAAAAGGAAAGCCAGAGAGCCTTTTTAGATTCGTAAAGATATTCTTAAAAAGACTGTCTTTGAGATGACCCCGGCTATTTTGTTTCTGTTTAATACATGCCTTCTGATTGTCCTTCCTCAAAATTATTCAAAAAATCCAGGCCTTGTAATTGACCTTTAAAAAAATATTATATATTATAAAAATATTCTTTAAAAAATCCACTCCTTGTAGGGGTCCTTCAAAGCTTTTTTTAAAACCATGTCTTCTGATACTGAATCCTTGAAAAAATAGTATTTCACATTTCGCTTGAAAAATATTCTTACAAAAATCCACACCTTTAGTGTTGGTCATTTAGATTTTTTTTCAAATACCCACCTTTGTTTTTGGTAATTTAATTTATTTTTAAAAATCCACACCTTCGCCACACTGTGGTACAGGGTATTACGTCTTTGTGCATATGTTTGTAACAGGTAAAAGGAAACGAAATAGACACATGGTTTCTTTTGAGAATATGCATCACTTTCCAAGTCGATTTATGCATGTCCGTCGGTCCGTCTGTCTGTCCATGTTAAATTGTAAACATAGTACAGGTCGCATTTATGATTCGAATTGGATAAAATTTGGCACAGCTCATTTATTTGTCCCAAGGACGAACCCTATATATCCTCTATATATCTTTCGATTTGCACGAAATTTACCTCAGCTCACTGAATTAAGCCTTGAATGATGTGTGCAAAGTTTCATGAAAATCGGTTCAGATTTAGACCTAGCTCCCATATTTATTTTCGCCCGATTTAAGGTAAATGGAGCAGTATATCCTTCGATTTGCACAAAATGCTGTGTAGAGTACTGAATTAAGAGTAGAATGATGTGTGTTAAGTTTCGTGAAAATCTGTTCAGATTTAAATATATCTCCATATATATTTTCGCCCGATTTAATGTAAATGGTACACCAAAGACCCTATATATTCTTCGATAGAGTACTGAATTGTGTCTAAAATGATGTGTGTTAGGTTTCGTCAAGATCGTAAATGGTGCACTAAACTGCTAATGTTGGTCCGATTGACACGAAAGTGCGGCATACCGAGTAGCGTGAATTAAGTTTGCTATAAATCGATTTAAATAATTTTGTCCCATTGTACGCAAAGGACTGTAATGCTACCTGAAAGAAATTAAACTTAGCATAGGTTTCAGAATATATGTACGGATTGGTGTGAGTCGGTTCACATATAAAGATCACATACTGAAGTTCGTTCTATTTCAATGTTCCATCGATAAGGCGACATATATTAGGATATATATGTAGAATATACCAAAGTGGTGAAAGGTATCATAAAGTCGAAAAATATTCTTTGATCAAAGCCTTGTATGGGTCCTTTTCAAAAATACTCTTTAAAAAATCCACGCCTTTTGTAAGTCCTTTTCAAAAATATTCTTTAAAACCACGACGCCTTTTCGGGTACTTGACAAATCTTGTGTTTTCCTTCAAGCTTCTATATGTCCTTTTCCAAAAAAAAAAATCTTTTACAGATCTTTTTCCAAAAATTAAAATTCACGCTTTGTGTGGGTCCTATTTTAAAAATATTTTGAGAAAATCCAGGCCTTGTATGAATGCTTGAAAAAAAATATTTTTTTAAGTCCACGCCCTATGAGGTCCCTGCCATTGCATTGCTTTTGTGGATCCGTAAAATTTTTTTTTTTTTTTTGTTTAAAAATCGCACGATTTTGGTGATTTCTCCAAAATTAATCTTTAGTGGATCACAAAAAACAAATAATTTAATAAAAAATTTACTTTTTGTGGATCCGCAACATATTTCTTTAAAAAACTTCGCTTTTAATGGATGCGCAAAAATTATGCTCCTAAAATCCATATTCCCTACAGAATAAAACATTGGTGTAGGTCTCCTAACAAAAATGCGTAAAATCCACGCCTTTGTGGATCCTTAAGGGGACCCCCCCATTCTCGGGGTCAAAAATTTTGTTGATATAATTCGAATCTGCACTATAATTAATAAATGTCTCTACAAAATTTCAAGTAAAAATCACAAGAACTCTTGAAAATATAGTCGATTTATTGTGTCAGCATCAAGTGACGGCTAAAGGGCTTCTCAAACTTTAAACGCGTTTTTCTCTTTTGCGAATGGCGGGCACGATAACTCAAAAACTAACAAGCCAATCGATTCCAAATTTGTACACGTTTCTCTGTGAGTGTATAGCTATCGTATGAACTAGGATACCAATCGGTGAAGATTTTCCTTATTTTTAAACTTGGTTTTTGGTAAAAAATCGGCGATTTTCCACAAATATTTTTTCTAAGGTCCGGTGCAAAGTTACAAACCTTAACAAGCATTGGTATTGATTTACCAGACCATTGAAAATCTCGAATAATTAAAATCGTGAATGGGCGGGGGTTCCCTTAAATCAATATTCGTTATCCAATCAAGCCCCGGTGTGGAACTCGCCGTGTGTGGATTCTATAAAAATACGATTTAATTATTATTTTATATCTTCGCTTAAATCCCCTTGAAAGTAAATAAATATTCGTTGGCCAAAAATCCCCTGATGAACCTTGTCCGTTTAAAGCAAAAACTTAAGGCTGTGTTGCTGCTAGAAAAAATTCCCTGTGTTGTTCCTTAAACATCCCCTGATTGCCCTTGAAATGTCTGCTTAATTTTTCCCACTTTCCTTACTCTCCCTCTCCCTCTCTCAATTACAATTAAAATAAGTAAAGATTATTTTCTTCCACATATATGTGAATACTTTAAGCTCTTGCAAATGCATTTAAGTATCGTATCAAAAATTCATAGAATAAATCATGCATTCGATTTGGCTAGCTAGGCTAGCCACATGCTACCTGCTATGGGGGTTATGGTTATGCAATGGTCTGGAATTACATGTTGTTATACATTTGGGATTGCAGTCAGACGTTTGGCATATTTAAATGCTATTAAATATTAAAAAAACTGTACAATACCTGGAAAAGATAGTCAAACACATTTAAACACATAGCTTGCTCTCCATGAACCCGAAGGTTACTAAGGATGGACTATTGTTGAATTGCAGTGGAAAAATAAAAATATTTTCTAAAAAGCTATAGTTTATGATTGGTAACACCATTTCTTATATATAGACTTTGTTATATTTTTTGTTTATAACAAATTTTCTCACAATTTATCGACAAATCATTGACCTCCTACGACCACTACGGCTATCTTCAATTCCAACAAACGAGGTGAAATAAACCAAACAACAAAAGTATCCACAAGAAAATCTCTTGCGAAAAATGTATAGTCTGTAAAATGTTT
>NW_026885763.1:0-7138 GCF_032173495.1 Musca vetustissima | reverse complement strand
TTTGTCAGATTCTACATATGGCGTGACTTTGTTATTTTTTAATATGAAATTTTTTAAGAGAATACTTTCAGGTTCTATACATGGCGCAGATTTTTTTAAAACTATTTTAGGTATCTACATAAAACGTGGAATTTTTAAAGAATGTTTTTAGACTTCTACATGAGGTACTAAATCTTCCAATAATATTTTTCAGGCCTCTAGATGAAGCATCGTTTTCTACAGAATGTGTTTTTAGGCCTCTACATAAGGCGTTGGTTGGTCTAAAGAACACCTTTTAGGCCAATAGACGAGGCGTGGATTTTCCAAGCAATAGGTTTCAGGCCTCTAGATGAGGCGTGGATTTTCCAAGGAATAGGTTTCAGGCCTCTAGACGAGGTGTGGATTTTCCAAGGAATAGGTTTCAGGCCTCTAGACGAGGCGTGGATTTTCCAAGGAATAAGTTTCAGGCTTTTAAACGGGCGTGGATTTTCCAAGTAATAGGTTTCAGACGTGGATTTTCCAAGGAATAAGTTTCAGGCTTTTAAACGGGCGTGGATTTTCCAAGTAATAGGTTTCAGACGTGGATTTTCCAAGGAATAGGTTTCAGGCCTCTAGACGAGGCGTGGATTTTCCAAGGAATAGGTTTTAGGCCTTTAAACGAGGTGTGGATTTTCCAAGGAATAGGTTTCAGGCCTCTAGACGAGGCGTGGATTTTCCAAGGAATAGGTTTCAGGCTTTTAAAGGGGCGTGGATTTTCCAAGGAATAGGTTTCAGGCTTTTAAAGGGGCGTGGATTTTCCAAGGAATAGGTTTCAGGCTTTTAAAGGGGCGTGGATTTTCCAAGGAATAGGTTTCAGGCTTTTAAAGGGGCGTGGATTTTCCAAGGAATAGGTTTCAGACGTGGATTTTCCAAGGAATAGGTTTCAGGCCTCTAGACGAGGCGTGGATATTCCAAGGAATAGGTTTCAGGCCTCTAGACGAGGCGTGAATTTTCCAAGGAATAAGTTTGAGGCCTCTAGACGAGGCGTGTATTTTCCAAGGAATAGGTTTAAGGCCTCTAGACGAGGCGTGAATTTTCTAAGGAATATTCATGGAATAGGTTTCAGGCCTCTAGACGAGGCGTGGATTTTCCAAGGAATAGGTTTCAGGTCTCCAGATGCGAAGTTTAAAGACTATTTGTGACTCACTGAATATGTGCCGTATATGTATAGACAATATGTATACGTACCTGTGTTCAACAAACCATTTTACCTTTGGAAACATATCGCAATACTAAGCATGGATTTATTACAATAATTTTTTACAAGCACCAATACAAAGTATGGATTTATCAAAACTATTTTTTGTGGACCAACCAAAGTTGTGTGTTTTTTTACGAGGAGTGTAGTTTTTACATATATTCTTTAAGGGTAAATTTTTTTAAGGGGGTTTAGGAAGCGTAGAGTTTTTAAATATAGCTTTAAGGGACTTTATGAGGTGTAACGTTTTTATATCCTACACCACACTGTGGTACAGGGTATTATGCCTTTGTGCATATGTTTGTAACAGGCAAAAATAATCGATATATACCCTTGGTTCCTTTTGAGATTTGAGATTTATGCATGTCCGTCCGTCTGTCTGTCCATGTTCAATTGTAAACAAAATCCAGGTCGCATTTTTTTGTGTGTTTTCGAATTGGATGAAATTTGGCACACCCACCGTGAATTCTGTTTGGCCCAAGAGGGGGCTGTACAAATATCAGAAATTGTGAAAAATCGGTTCTGATTTAGATATAGCTCCCATATATATTTTCCTTACTGGTTTAAAGTAAATTTTTGGTTTACCAAAGTCCCTATATATATTTCGGTTTGCGCGAGTTTTGACATAGCGTACTAAATTAAGTCTAGATTTATGATGTGTGCAAAGTTTTGTGAAAGTACAGGTCGCATTTATGTCCAGATTTTGGATATAGCTCCCATATATATTTTCATCCAGATTTTATAGCTCCCATATATATATTTAACAGATTTAATGTAAACGGTCCCTATATATCCTTCGATTTGCACGAAATTTGGCATAACGTACTGAATTGAGCCTAGAGTGATGTCTGCCAAGTTTTGAGAAAATCGGATATACCTCCCATATATAGTTTCGTCCGATTTCATGTAAATGGTGCACCAAAGTCCCTATATATCTTTCGATTTGCATGAAATTTGGCATAACGTACTGAATTGAGCCTAGAGTGATGTCTTAAGTTTTGAGAAAATCGGTTCAGATTTAGATATACCTCCCATATATAGTTTCGTCCGATTTCATGTAATTGGTGCCCCAAAGTCCCAATATATCTTTCGATTTGCACGAAATTTGGCGTAACGTACTGAATTGAGCCTAGAGTGATGTCTACTAAATTTCGTGAAAATCGGTCCAGATTTAGATATAGCTCCCCTATATATTTTCATCCGATTTTATGTAAATGGTGCACCAAAGTCCATATATATCTTTCGATTTGCACTATCTTTGGCGTATCGTACTGAATTGAGCCAAGTTTCATGAAAGTCGGTTCAGATTTAGACATAGCTACCATATATATTTTCGTCCGATTTAAGGTAAATGGTGTACAAAAGATCCTTTATATATTTCGATTTGCACGAAATTTGGCACAGCGTAATGAATTAAGTCTAGAATTATGTGTGTTAAGTTTCATGAAAATCGGTTCAGATTTGTATATAGCTCCCATATATAGTTTCGTCCGATTTAATGTAAATGGTGCACCAAAGTCCCATAAATATTTCGATTTGCACGAAATTTGGCATAGCGTACTGAATTAAGTCTAGAGTGACGTCTGTAAAGGTTCGTGAAAATCGGTCCAGATTTAGATATAACTCCCATATATAGCTTCGCCCGATTTTAGGTAAATAGTCCACTAAAGTCCCTAGAAATCTTTTGATTTGCACTAATTTTGGCATAGTGTACTGAATTAATTTTAGAATTATGTGTGAAAAGTTTGGATAAAATCGGTTCAGATTTAGATATAGCTCCCATATATATTTTCGTCCGATTTAATGTAAACGGTGTACCAAAGTCCCTATATATCTCTCAATTTGCCCGAAATTTGGCAAAGCGTACTGAATTAAGTCTAGAATGATGTGTAATAAGTTTCGTGCAAATCGGTTCAGATTTATATATAGCTCCCATATATAGTTTCGTCCGATTTTATTAAAATGGTACACCAAAGTCCCTATATATCTTTCGATTTGCACGAAATTTGGCATGACGTACTGAATTGAGTCCAGAGTGACGTCTGTCATGTTTCGAGAAAATCGGTCCAGATTTAGATATAGCTCCCATATATAGTTTCGTCCGATTTCATGTAAATGGTACACCAAAGTCCCTATATATCTTTCGATTTGCACGAAATTTGGCATAGCGTACTGAGTTGAGCCTAGAGTAATATATGCCAAGTTTCGTGAAATTCCTCTCGTCCTTAAATTTTCTGTATTCTGGTGTTAGGGTATATGTGTGTCGTATAAGTATGGCTAATAGTTATACGCAACATTGTTCTTACACTAACCTTTTATATCCTGAAAAAAGAAACACATTTAAATTATTTTTGTTGTTATTTTTTCAGGAGCCTATAGAATGTTTTAAACAATATTTTGTTAAAGCCTATGGTACGCCGATAGCCTTCAGATCATCCAAAACTTTTTTTTTCATGACGCCTATAAAGTCTTCCTTCATCTTGTCTATGAACATTTCGATAATTTGGTGTATAAATTATCTCATCTTGAAAGACTCCCTGAATTTCGTGTAAATGTCTTTATTCCTCTCGACGATAGAGTATCCCTCTTTATCGTCTATTAATTTCCGTTTGGGGTATATGTGGCGTATAAGTATTGCCAATAGTTATACGCACCCTTGTACCCACATACAACTTGTATTTTGTTTTTACTTACCTCCCAACTTTATTTTCCCTCTGAAAAAAAACAACACATTTCATTTATTTTTTGTTTCTTTGTTTTTGTTTTATTTTTTTTTTAACAATTTCTTTTAATTAATTTATTAAAATAAAAATTACAATTAATTACAATTTTACATAGATTAGAATTTTGTTTTCTGTTTTTTTTTAAATATTTATTTAATAATTTACACATTATGGAATTGGAATTCCATGGATCGGGGATAGTTAGTTTTTCTTTGAAGTTTGACATTCTTTTTTGTATTATATAATTATATTATTATTTTTTTAATTTCATTAAATTTAATTAGTTAATGTTATGTATTATTTGATCTTTTGTTAATATCTGCCTATTTGTTAAAGTGTGGTTTATAATCTTAACAGTTTCCTTAGTTATTATACTTAAATTTGTAGTTGTCTTTTGTTTGTTAATTATTATTATAATTTTTTATTTATTATTTAGTTTACTGTATATTAAATGCGGTTTAAATAATTTCTTTGTTGGTTTATTGGAATTTATTTATTTTTTTATCAAGTTATTTAATTCTTTTTATTTATTTATCTGTTTTTTTTATTTTTCATTTTTTGTCTTTGCAAAAGGCAGTTAATTGAGTATTTCTTTCATTCTGTCTCTCTGTCTGTCTGATTTATTTATTTTAAATATTTTTCTTTAGCTAAAATCTCTTAGTCATGTTTTTGTTGTTTAACTAGTTTTTGTTGTTGTTGTATTTTGTTTTAGTACATAAAGGACTCTTCCTCTTGTTCTAATGACCTGTCTAGTTACTATTTTATTTTTCTTAACATGAGGTTCACTTGAAATTGATTTTTATTTATTTTTTTTTAATTTTAATTTTTTATTTTTAAAAAAGTTGTTTTCTTTTTATTTTTTCTTTTATTATTATTTTGTATCGAATTTAAATAATGTCTTGATTTTATTTTTGTTTTCATCTGAGGTTCATTGTCTTGTCCAATTTTTTGTTTCTTCTTCTTGAGTTTTTTATTTTTTGTCTAACTTTAATTTTAAATTATTGTTGCCTTGGTTGCTCGTTTCTGTGACATTTACCGTCAGAATCGTGTGCCATTGTTGCGATCCTGGGTCATCAAAATACTCTCACCATTCAGTTGATGGTGGACGATTTCTTCGGGTACCGTTTTGAGGAGGCCAGAGGCGGCAGACTGGAAATAAAAAACAAATTTATTGAGAATTATAAAACAAAGAAATAAAATTCAAAGAGAAAATCAGTAAGGAAAGTAATAAAGTCGGACGGAGCCGTCTATATGATACCCTTCACCACTTTGGGTATATTCAACAGATGAATCCTAACAGACGTCGCATTTTTAAAGGACCAGTAAAATGAAATTGGATCCATAAACATGTCATTCTGCAACCGATACTAAATTTTTCAAATTTGGTATATAGATATA
The DNA here is from genome assembly GCF_032173495.1 of Musca vetustissima. Taxonomy (NCBI): domain Eukaryota; kingdom Metazoa; phylum Arthropoda; class Insecta; order Diptera; family Muscidae; genus Musca; species Musca vetustissima. Next base: position 1,801 of record NW_026885763.1, on the reverse strand, counting down.
GTGTTCAAAATGCTATATCTAAATGTTCAAAATACTTTGAAAAGAATTTTGATTTTCAGGAAACTTCCCAACACACATCATTTTAGACCTAGTTCATTACGCTGCTCCAAATTTTACTGATAAGCAAATCGAAAAAAAATTGTTTAAGTAGAACCTGGATAAATATTGGTGCACCATTTGTCTTAAAATTCTTTGGATGATAATATATATGGGACCTATATCTAAATCTGAACCGATTTTCACGAAACTTATCACACATTATTCTAGGCTTAAGTCAGTACGCTATTCGAAATTTCGTGAAAATCGAAAGATAAATAGGGACTTTGGTGCACAATTTACAGTAAATCGGACGAATCGATGGGAGCTATATATAAAACTGAACCGATTTGTGCGAAACTTGGCACACATCATTCTAGGCCTTATTCAGTACGCTGTGTCAAATTTCGTGCAAATCGAAAATATTTAGGAACTTTGGTGCACCCTTTATGTAACATCAGTCGAAAACATATATGGGAGCTATATCTAAATCTAAACGGATCTTCACGAAACTTAACACACATCATTGCAGGCTGTGCCAAATTTCGTGCAAATCGAAAGATTTATAGGGACTTTGGTATACCATTTACATTAAATCGGACGAAAATATATATAGAGCTATATCTAAATCTGAACCGATTTAGAAGAAATTTTACACACGTCATTCTAGACTCAATTCAGTATCCTGTGCCAAATTTCGTGCAAATCGTAGGACATATAGGGACTTTGGTATACCATTTACATTAAATCGGACGAAAATATATATGGGAGCTATATCTAAATCTGAACCGATTTTCACGAAATTTAACACACATCGTTCTAGACTCAATTTAGTACGCTATGCCAAATTTCGTGCAAATCGAAAGATATTTAGGGACTTTGGTGCAGCATTTACCTAAAATCGGACGAAAATATATATGGGAGCTAAATCTAAACCTGAACCTAATTTCACGAAACTTTACACACATCATTATAGGCTCAATTCATTGCGCTGTGCCAAATATCGTGCAAATCGAATGATAAATAAGGACTTTGGTGCCCCATTTGTCTTAAATCGGACGAAAATATATATGGGAGCTATATCTAAATATGGACCGATTTTTAGGAAACTTAACACACATTCATCTAGGCTTGATTCAGTACGCTATGCCAAATTTCGTGCAAATCGAAAGATAAATAGGGACCTTGGTGCACAATTTACCTAAAATCGGACGAAAATATATATGGGAGCTATATCTAAATGTGAACCGATTTTCACGAAACTTAGAATACATCCTTCTAGGCTTAGTTCAGAACGCTGTGCCGAATTTCGTGCAAATCGAAAGATAAATAGGGACTTTGGTGCACCATTTACAGTAAATCGGACATAAATATATATGGGAGCTATATCTAAATCTGGACCGATTTTTCGGAAACTTAACACACATCATTCTAGGCTTAATTCAGTACGCTGTGCCAAATTTCGTGCAAATCGAAAGATATTTAGGGACTTTGGTGCACCATTTACAGTAAATCGGTCGAAAATATATATGGGAGCTATATCTAAATCTGAATCGATTTTCACGAAATTTAACACACATCATTGTAGGCTTAATTCAGTATTCTGAGCAAAATTTCGTGCAAATCGAAAGATAAATAGGGACTTTGGTGCACCATTTACAGTAAATCGGACATAAATATATATGGGAGCTATATCGAAATCTTGACCGATTTTCCCGAAACTCACCACTCATCATTCTAGACTCAATTCAGTACGCTCTGCCAA
>NW_026885762.1:0-70330 GCF_032173495.1 Musca vetustissima | reverse complement strand
ATTTTGAAAATTTCAAAGGTAAGCCGTATTAAACAATAATTCACATGGATCTTTATTTCAATGTGTTTTGCTTCTCTTGTGCTTTTAGAAAATATAATTCCCGTTTGTGGCATTTTCGATTTTATACCCAAATCAAGTCATGATGAATTCTTGGAAGATTATTTCAATGTAATGGCCAAAACTACTGCGAAAAAACTTGGATTGCCTTTGAAGGATTCCATGTATGCCGTATCTTCTGATATGTTTGTGGTGTATGGTCAAAAGAGGCCTTGACGATGAGATATTTTTTGAATTAAATAAAAAAAAATCTTAAAAACTAATTTCTTCTGCAAAATATTATTTAAAAACCAGTAAGGAAAGTAGTAAAGTCGGACGGGGCCGACTATATGATACCCTTCACCACTTTGGGTATATTCTACGTATGTATCCAACAGACATAGCTTGTTATTATTATAGACGTAATTCAGTATGCTATGATAAATTTCGTGCAAATCGAAAGATATATAGGGTCTTTGATGCACCAATTACCTTAAATAATATATATATATATATAGGAGCTATATCTAAATCTGAACAGGTTTTCAGAAAACTCTGCACACATCATTCAAAACTTAATTCAGTACGCTATGCCAAATTTCTTGCAAATCAAAAGATATATAGGGACTTTAGTGGACTATTTACCTAAAACCGGGCGAAACTATATATGGGAGCTATATCTAAATCTGAACCGATTTTCACGAAACTTTGCACACATCATTCTAGACTTAATTCAGTACGCTATGCCAAACTTCTTGCAAATCGAAAGATATATAGGGACTTTGGTACAACATTTACCTTAAATCGGAGGAAGATATATACGGGAGCTATATCTAAATCTGAACCGATTTTCACGAAACTTTGCACACCTCATTCTAGACTTAATTCAGTACGCTATGCCAAATTTCGTGCAAATCGAAAGATATATAAGGACTTTGGTACACCATTTACCTTAAATCGGAGGAAGATATATACGGGAGCTATATCTAAATCTGAACCGATTTTCACGAAACTTTGCACACATCTTTCTAGACTTAATTCAGTGCGCTATGCCAAATTTCGTACAAATCGAAAGATATATAGGGACTTTGGCACGCCATTTACCAAAAATCGGGCGAAACTATATATGGGAGCTATATCTAAATCTGAACCGATTTTCACGAAACTTGGCACACATCTTTCGTGGCTCAATTCTGTACGCTATGCCAAATTTCGTGCAAATCGAAAGATTTTGAGGGTCTAAAGCCCGTAAATCGGGCAAAAATATATATGGGAGCTATATCTAAATCTGAACCGATTTTTTTCAATAGGGTTCGTCCTTGGGCCAAACAAATGAGCTGTGCCAAATTTCATCCAAATCGGATCATAAATGCGACCTGTACTTTGTTTACAATTTAACATGGACAGACGGACAGACGGACGGACGGACGGACATGCATACATCGACTCAGAAAGTGATTCTATGCATATTCTCAAAAGGAACCATGGGTCTATCTCGATTATTTTTGCCTGTTACAAACATATGCACAAAGACATAATACCCTGTACCACAGTGTGGTGAAGGGTATAACCAGTGAACGGAGCAGTATAGTCGGACGGGGCCGGCCATACGATACCCTACACAGCCCTTCTAATTAGTTGTCCAGATTCCCTTCACCGTGAGTCGTGTTGCGATGTTTGGCTTATAATTGTGCACTATTTTCTGTATTTTTTAAATTTTGGGTCCACTTCATCCCAAAATTATTATCTGATCATCACCGAAAATTATAGGCGTTGTCTGACAACAACTGGAATTTCATGGAAAATTTCAAAGCGATCTGCGGGTTACTAAATAATATTTCAGAACGTAATCACCTGTCAATTTTTAAGTGTAACTCACACATCTGAGTACATACGACCATATAATTGGTATCAATTTAAAGATCAGCCACTCCTCTTGGATATACTATCAACTTCTCGGGTCTCGGTTTACGCCATAGAATACAAATTTTGTAATTTTTTACACAAAACTCAGGGTTCATTTGATCTTCTAAATATTGGCTAATCTTTATCAAAACAGGCATGCTGATGCTTTGGCCCGATCCCCTTCTCCATGTAAAATTTGCGATATCTGGAGAGACCATAATTGCGGTATCTGGAGCGACCAGAAAAACGATAAAAATTAAGTATTTGGTCCATTTCATCCCCTAAATATTAACCAATCTTTATCAAAAACAATAGGCCAGAACCCATCCTACATGAAAAATTCCGTAAAGATTGGTCCATAACTGTGGCCTGTATCGTGTTTACAAATTATAATGGACAGACGGACGTATGAACACACATGTCGAGATCGACTCAGCTAGTCGAGATATGACGATCGGTATACTTAAAGGTGGGTCTGGACCAATATTTCGCGGCGTTACAAACTCTTTTGGGCTGCACAAAGCTATAATACCCTGACAACATAGTTGTGTAGGTTATAAAAAAATTTGCCTTGTTGTTGGACCTATATTTATATAAAGGAAAGCGCTTAGTCTGAGGACGATTGCTGATTCTTGGGACAAATTGCAAATTATTGCTGCCTCGGGAGGAAGAATTGCTTGTACCCTGGGACAAATCAGACATAGTGAGGGCCCCTTAGAACAATATCAACATCTACCCACGGACTAAGTACATTTGCATACTCAAGCCGAGTTAGGAGTTTGTTTAATTACATATTGGACAAATTCCGGGGTTGTCAAAATAGGCAATCCTCCAACAGCCGTTGAAAAAAATATATTTTTTTTAAATTAAAAAAATAAATACTAGATTCACTTTCTGAGTCGATTTATGCATGTGCGTCCGTCCGTACATGTATTTTTGTGAACAAAGTACAGGTCGCATTTATTATCCGATTTAGATGAAATTTGGCACATATCACTTATTTGGCCCAAAGACGAACCCTATTGAAATTAGAGCAAATCGGTTCAGATTTAGATATAGCTACCATATATATTTTCGTCCGATTTAATGTAAGTGGTGCACAAAAGTCCCTATATATCTTTAGATTTGCACGAAATTTGGCATAACGTACTGAATGAATGATGCCTGCCAAGTTTAGTGAAAATCGGTCCAGATTTAAATATAGCGCCCATATATAGTTTCATCCGATTAAATGTAAATTGTGCACCAAAGTCACTATATATCATTCGATTTGCACGCAATTTTGCGTAGCATACTGAATTGATCCTGGAGTGTAGTCTGCCAAGTTTCGAGAAAATCGGGTCAGATTTAGATATAGCTCCCATATATATTTTCGTCCGATTTAAAGTAAATGGGACACCAAAGTTCATATATATCCTTCGATTTGCACGAATTTTGGTATAACACACTGAATTAAGTCGAGAATAATGTGTGCTAAGTTTCGTGAAAATTTGTTCAAATTTAGATATATCTCCGACCTATTCATGTTTATTGTACACCATATAATCAATGAGTACATGATTGAGATTAAATTTTAAACAGTGCAGCGTAGCAAAAAGCGTGTGTAAAGTTTGCTTAAAATCTATTTACAAAATTTAAAATAGGTTGCAGAATGGCATGTGTTAGGATTGATGTTAGTCGGTTCACATAGATAAAGATCGCATATTTAAGTTCGTTCAATTTCATGTCAATGTTCCTTCGAAAGGGCGGCGTCTGTTAGGATACATATGTAGAATATACCCAAAGTGGTGAAGGGTATCAAATAGTCGGTCCAGTCCGACTTTACTACTTTCCTTACTGGTTTATATTAAAATAGTTATCTGATTTGTTCTGCGTTTTGGGTTTTGGTTCTAATACTCTGTTGTAATCATTTCACCTGCGGAGGATAGCGAGATAAAAAACTAGAACGTAAAGTTCGATAATTATCTATATATGAACTATAGCTCGGTTTTAGGCCAAGGCCTAGCCCCTGTATGGGAGATACCAAAAGGAGTGGACCGATATTCCCCATCTTTGAACTTGAACTAAGTTTGGAAGAAATAATCAGATAGGCTAAGTTTGGATGAAATCAAAATTTTCTGCAATGGATTTGGTCCAAGGAAACATGGGTTATAGAACCAATATTTCGATGAGGCATATTTTCATTGTATACACCCTCATTAGCCATAAGGCTAATAATATTTTAAAACCAGTGAGAGGAGCAGTATAGTCGGACGGGGCCGACCATACGATACCCTACACAACTACCACGGAACTCTAACTCTCTGCGAATGTTTATTCCGAGTCTATGCAATATTTCGTGATATTTGCCCCCTCTTACCCGATTAGAGGTCAACAGCACCTCTTCCTTACATTTTCGAATACTCGAAAACACACAAAAAATTAAGTTTTCGGTCCATTTCATCCCAATACTATTATCTGATCATCACCGAAAATTGTAGGCGTTGTCCTTGAGCATAACTGGAACTTCATGGAAAATTTCAAAGCGATCAGCGGGATATTTCCGCCCTCTAATGTGGTAATGGGTTACTAATAATATCTGAATACCTAAGCACCTGTAAATATTTGAGTGTAACTCGCAGATCTGAGTAGATACATAACTGTATTTGGTGTTAATTTAAAGGCCATCCACTCCTCTTGGATATGCTATCAACTCCTCGGGTCTATATCCTTCAGGAGTAAATATATAAACCCCAGAATAAAAATGTTGTAATTTTTCACACAAAAGTCAGGGTTCATTTGACCCGCTAAATATTGACCGATCTTTATCAAAACAGCCATGCTTATTCTTTGGCCCGACCCCCTTCTCCATGTAAAATTTCGCGATGTTCGGGCCATAATTACGGCCTATGGAGAGACCAGAAAATCGACGAAAATAAAGTTTTTGGTACATTTCATCCCCTAAATATTAACCGATCTTTTCCAAAAACAATAGGGGTCTTCATTGGCCAGAACCCATCCTACATGCAAAATTTCGTGAAGATTGGTCCATAACTGTGGCCTGTATCGTGTTTACAAATTATAATGGACAGACGGACGGACACACATGTCTAGATCGACTCACCTAGTCAAAATATGACGATCGGTATACTTGAAGGTGGGTCTAGGACCAATAATTCGCGGCGTTACAAACTTTTGGGGCTGCACAAAGCTATAATACCCTGACAACATAGTTGTGTAGGGTATAAGAATATTTTTAAGGGACCCATACAGGTCGTGCATTTTTTTAAGATTCTTTTTTTATTATTAGTAATTAATTTTATTTCGTTGTTTGGTCCTGTTTCCTTTTTTGAGCATATACCACAAACATATCTGAAGCTACGGCATACATTGAATCCCTCAAAGACAATCCTCGTTTTTTCGCAGTAGTTTCGGCCATTACCGTGAAATAATCTTCCAAGAATTCGTCATGACATGATTTGGGAATGAAATCGAAAATACCACAAACGGGAATTATATTTTCTGGAAGATAGAGAAAAAAAATATGATCAAGACCCAAAATAGGTATCCTTTGATATGACTTACCTTTAAAATTTTCAAAATTATCATAATAATAAATTCCCTCCTTCACCTCAATGCTAATATTACAAAATCCCAAATCTTCCATCATTTTACAAAAAGTCTCTTTGGGATTTGAGCAATTGTGTAAAGGTGATACAAAACGATTTACATTTTTGATATATGGAGACCATTTTGGAGTGGAACTAATTATGTGATTGGCCTCGAATATGTTGTTGTAGCCAAAGAATGTTAAAATGCAATCACCGCCCTCCGGACGCAAGAGTTTGAAAATATTCTCCAATGCCGTTCTGTAAACAAGAATTTATAATTTAATTTTAAATATTTTTTTTTCAAATAAATTCCTCACCTATTATCTGGTATCCAATGTAGTACCAAACTGGATATTACATGATCAAATTGACCCAACATATCTGGGGGTAATGAATTTTCCTTGGCAATATTAATAATCCGCAAATGACACTTTTTTGGAATTTCATAATTATTTTCGAAGAAATTCAACATTTTCGATGAAATATCACTGAATATCAATTTTTCGATATTTTCAGGCATTAAGGGATAGACGTAATCCATAGAAACATCTCCTGGTCCACAACCAATTTCTAAGACACTATCGCCGCCGTCCGGACGCCATTGCAACTTCGAGGCAAATTTTCTTAACAATTGTCCAGCATCTTTTTTCACCGAACTATGAGATTTGTGATACAATTCTAGTTTATTCATTTTGTGTGTGTGCGAGCGTATTTTAGAAAATTCCCCAAAATGACTGAAGCTACTAACTGACACCTACTGGCTTGCTGTTACTAGTTTTTATATCAAGTGTTGAGTAACTGAGGTAAATGCCTCTTACATTGAATACCTCTATTAAATTTAGTGGCATAGATCTCTAACGTTTTACAATCTGTTAAAAGATGGTTAGTAGCCATAAAATACAAAGTGCTGGGCAATAAAACGTTCATTATTATTATTGAAATAAAACATATTTATTTAATTAAAAAAACAACTTTATAGACATCACATGTATCGGATGATAACGTATCGGTACCCACAATAACTTACTTTTTTAATTTCAACCAGTAAGGAAAGTAGTAAAGTCGGACGGGGCCGACTTTATGATACCCTTCACCACTTTGGGTGTATTCAACAGGACCATTAAAATGAAATTGGATGAACTAAAATAGTTGATATTTATTTAAATGTGAATCTACCTAGATATATCCATAAAGTATGTAAATCGACTTCAAACAAATATAAATAGTCTGTACTTCTGGAAAACGCAACTACGTAATTCTATGCTAAATTTTGTAAGTTGTGCAAAATTTGATGTCAATCTGACTAACATGAGGAGTTGATGCCCAATTTACCTGAAACCAGAGGAAAATATATATGGAAGCTCTATCCAAATATTAAGGGATTTGGAACAAACTTGTCACAGATTAGTTTGTTCTAATTTCAGAAAGTTTTGTTCCTATCAACTCATTGGTTCCTTGGTGCGTCAATTACTTAAAATCAATCTATAATAAAAGGGAGCTATATCTAAATCTGGACCGATTTTCACGAAAAAAGCAGACATCATTCTAGGCTCAATTAAGTACGTTATGCCAAATTTCGTGCAAATCGAAGGATATATAGGGATTTTGGTGCACCATTTACATGAAATCGGACGAAACTATATATGGGAGCTATATCTAAATCTGGACCGATTTTCACGAAACTTGGCAGACATGACTCTGGGCTCAATTCAGTACGTTATGCCAAATTTCGTGCAAATCGAAGGATGTATAGGGACTTTGGTGCACCATTTACATGAAATCGGACGAAACTATATATGGGAGCTATATCTTAATCTGGACCGATTTTCACGAAACTTGGCAGACATAATTCTAGGCTCAATTCAGTACGTTATGCCAAATTTGGTGCAAATCGAAGGATATATAGGGATTTTGGTGCACCATTTACATGAAATCGGACGAAACTATATATGGGAGCTATATCTAAATCTGGACCGATTTTCACGAAAATTGGCAGACATCATTCTAGACCTAAAAGATTAGGCTGTACCAAATTTCGTGCAAATCGAAAGATATATAGGGACCGTTTATATTAAATCGGTTAAATATATATATGGGAGCTATATCTAAATCTGAACCGATTTTTCCCAATTTCAATAGGGTTTGTCCTTGGGCCGAATAAGTGACCTGTGCCAATTTTCATCCAATTCGGATAACAAATGCGGCCTGTACTTTGTTTACAATTTAACATGGACAGACAGACGGACAGACGGACAGACGGACAGACGGACGGACGGACGGACATGCATAAATCGACTTAGAAAGTGATTCTATGCATATTCTCAAAAGGAACCATGTGTCTATCTCGATTATTTTTGCCTGTTACAAACATATGCACAAAGACATAATACCCTGTACCACAGTGTGGTGAAGGGTATAAAAATCAAAATACGCGTGGATTTTCTTTGAAGAATATTTTTTTCAGAGGCGTGGATTTTTTAAAGAATATTTTTTCAGAGGTCTATAAGAGGCGTGGATTTTTTAAAGAATATTTTTTCAAGGGTCTACAAGAGGAGTGGATTTTTTAAAGAATATTTTTTCAGACAACGAAGCACACACGGGGTGGATTTTTTAAAGAATATTTTTTCAGAGGCATGGATTTTTTAAAGAATATTTTTTCAGAGGCGTGGATTTTTTAATTAATATTTTTTCAGAGGCGTGGATTTTTTAAAGAATATTTTTTCAGAGGCGTGGATTTTTTAAAGAATATTTTTTCAGAGGCGTGGATTTTTTAAAGAATATTTTTTCAGAGGCGTGGATTTTTTAAAGAATATTTTTTCAGAGGCGTGGATTTTTTAAAGAATATTTTTTAAGAGGCGTGGATTTTTTAAAAATTATTTTTTCAGGGGCGTGGATTTTTTAAAGAATATTTTTTCAGGGGCGTGGATTTTTTAAAGAATATTTTTCAGGGGCGTGGATTTTTTAAAGAATATTTTTCAGGGGCGTGGATTTTTTAAAGAATATTTTTTCAGGGGCGTGGATTTTTTAAAGAATATTTTTTCAGAGGCGTGGATTTTTTAAAGATTATTTTTTCAGAGGCGTGGATTTTTTAAAGATTATTTTTTCAGAGGCGTGGATTCTTTAAAGAATATTTTTTCAGAGGCGTGGATTTTTTAAACAATATTTTTTCAGAGGCGTGGATTTTTTTAAGAATATTTTTTCAGAGGCGTGGATTTTTTAAAGATTATTTTTACAGAGGCGTGGATTTTTTAAAGATTATTTTTTCAGAGGCGTGGATTTTTTAAACAATATTTTTTCAGAGGCGTGAATTTTTTAAAGAATATTTTTTCAGAGGAGTGGATTTTTTAAAGAATATTTTTTCAGAGGCGTGGATTTTTTTAAAAATTATTTTTTTCAGAGGCGTGGATTTTTTAAAAATTATTTTTTCATGGGCGTAGATTTTTTAAAGAATATTTTTTTAAGAGGCGTGGATTTTTTAAAGAATATTTTTTAAGAGGCGTGGATTTTTTAAAGAATATTTTTTCAGAGGCGTGGATTTTTTAAAGAATATTTTTTCAGAGGCGTGGATTTTTTTAAGAATATTTTTTCAGAGGCGTGGATTTTTTTAAGAATATTTTTTCAGAGGCGTGGATTTTTTTAAGAATATTCTTTCGAGGACTATCTGAGGCGTGGATTTTTTTAAGAAAATTTTTTCGAGGACTTTCTGAGGCGTGGATTTTTTTAAGAATATTTTTTGAACTCCTTATAGAGGCGTGGATTTTTTTAAGAATATTTTTAAGGACCTGCATGAGGCGTGGATTTTTTTAAGAATATTTTTAAGGACCTGCATGAGGCGTGGATTTTTTTAAGAATATTTTTTTAAGGCGTGGATGCATATTTTTTCAGAGGCGTGGATTTTTTTAAGAATATTTTTTCAGAGGCGTGGATTTTTTTAAGAATATTTTTTCAAAGACCCAAACAAGGCGTGGATTTTTTTAAGAATATTTTTTCAAAGACCCAGACAAGGCGTGGATTTTGTTAAGAATATTTTTTCAAAGACCCAAACAAGGCGTGGATTTTTTTAAGAATATTTGTCAAAGACCCAAACAAGGCGTGGACCCAAACAAGGCGTGGATTTTTTTAAGAATATTTTTTCAAAGACCCAAACAAGGCGTGGACCCAAACAAGGCGTGGATTTTTTTAAGAATATTTTTTCAAAGACCCAAACAAGGCGTGGACCCAAACAAGGCGTGGATTTTTTTAAGAATATTTTTTCAAAGACCCAAACAAGGCGTGGACCCAAACAAGGCGTGGATTTTTTTAAGAATATTTTTTCAAAGACCCAAACAAGGCGTGGACCCAAACAAGGGGTGGACCCAAACAAGGCGTGGATTTTTTTAAGAATATTTTTTCAAAGACCCAAACAAGGCGTGGACCCAAACAAGGGGTGGACCCAAACAAGGCGTGGATTTTTTTAAGAATATTTTTTCAAAGACCCAAACAAGGCGTGGATTTTTTTAAGAATATTTTTTCAAAGACCCAAACAAGGCGCCGATTTTTTAAGAATATTTTTTCAAAGACCCAAACAAGGCGTGGATTTTTTTAGTTTATTTTTCAAAGACCCAAACAAGGCGTGGATTTTTTAAAGAATATTTTTTCTAAGACCCAAACAAGGCGTGGATTTTTTTAAGAATATTTTTTCAAAGACCCAAACAAGTCGTGGATTTTTTAAGAATATATTTTCAAAGACCCAAACAAGGCGTGGATTTTTTTAAGAATATTTTTTCAAAGACCAAACAATGCGAGGATTTTTTTAAGAATATTTTTTCATAGACCCAAACTAGGCGTGGATTTTTTTAAGATTATTTTTTCAAAGACCCAAACAAGGCGTGGATTTTTTAAGAATATATATTCAAAGACCCAAACAAGGCGTGGATTTTTTTAAGGAATATTTTTTCAAAGACCCAAACAAGGCGTGGATTTTTTAATGAATATTTTTTCAAAGACCCAAACAAGGCGTGGATTTTTTAAGTATACTTTCTCAAAGACCCAAACAAGGCGTGGATTTTTTAAGTATACTTTCTCAAAGACCCAAACAAGGCGTGGAATTTTTAAGGAATATTTTTTCAAAGACCCAAACAAGTCGTGGATTTTTTAAGAATATATTTTCAAAGACCCAAACAAGGCGTGGATTTTTTAATGAATATTTTTTCAAAGACCCAAACGAGGCGTGGATTTTTTAAGAATATTTTCTCAAAGACCCAAACAAGGCGTGGATTTTTTTAAGAATATAAACAAGGCGTGGATTTTTTTAAGAATATTTTTTCAAAGACCCAAACAAGTCGTGGATTTTTTAAGAATATATTTTCAAAGACCCAAACAAGGCGTGGATTTTTTTAAGAATATTTTTTCATAGACCCAAACTAGGCGTGAATTTTTTTAAGATTATTTTTTCAAAGACCCAAACAAGGCGTGGATTTTTTTAAGGAATATTTTTTCAAAGACCCAAACAAGGCGCCGATTTTTTTAAGAATATTTTTTCAAAGACCCAAACAAGGCGCCGATTTTTTTAAGAATATTTTTTCAAAGACCCAAACAAGGCGTGGATTTTTTTAGTTTATTTTTCAAAGACCCAAACAAGGCGTGGATTTTTTATTGAATATTTTTTCAAAGACCCAAACAAGGCGTGGATTTTTTAAGTATATTTTCTCAAAGACCCAAACAAGGCGTGGAATTTTTAAGGAATATTTTTTCAAAGACCCAAACAAGTCGTGGATTTTTTAAGAATATATTTTCAAAGACCCAAACAAGGCGTGGATTTTTTTAAGAATATTTTTTCAAAGACCAAACAATGCGAGGATTTTTTTAAGAATATTTTTTCAAAGACCCAAACAAGGCGTGGATTTTTTTAAGAAGGCGTGGATTTTTTTAAGTATATTTTCTCAAAGACCCAAACAAGGCGTGGAATTTTTAAGGAATATTTTTTCAAAGACCCAAACAAGGCGTGATTTTTTTAAGTTTATTTTTTCAAAGACAAAACAAGGCGAGGATTTTTTTTAAGAATATTTTTTCAAAGACCCAAACTAGTTGTGGATTTTTTAAGAATATTTTTTCAAAGACCCAAACAAGTCGTGGATTTTTTAAGAATATTTTTTCAAAGACCCAAACTAGGCGTGGATTTTTTAAGAATATTTTTTCAAAGACCCAAACAAGACGTGGATTTTTTAAAGAATATTTTTTCAAAGACCCAAACAAGGCGTGGATTTTTTAAAGAATATTTTTTCAAAGACCAATATGGATTTTTCGAAATATGATTCAACTTCTCTTTGGTGCTGTCAGAAATATGTCCTGTCCCAACAATTTATGTAATTAACACTAATTAATGTTTTTAATTATAATTACATCATATCTCCATTAAACATCAATATTTTATAACAAAATTCAATTTGTAATATAAGAACTAACAACAAATGTGTCGCTTTCGGCTTTGTTTCCGAATTTCAGCGTCATACTAATTACATGAACGTCCAAATATTACAATGTAATTATTATTTGTTTTTATAGCATATTATGTAAATGAATTATATACATATTCGGATAATTTAAATCTGTAATAAAAAAATCACCATCGTAATAAATTTTACAGTATTTAAGAAATTGCAAGCCTACACCTGTCAGTTTGTTGTAAAGTGTTTGCTGCACCGTTAAGAGTTTCGCAATTTGTCGTCGCACTCAAAAAGATATGAATAAACCAGAATTGTATTACAAATCACACAAAGCTGCCAAACAAGATGCAGGACAGCTGCTAACAAATTTTGCCACTAAATTGCAATGGCGCGCCGAAGGAGGGGATACTGTCATAGATATTGGCTGTGGTCCGGGTGATGTTTCTATGGATTATATTTTCCCGTTAATGCCGTCAAATTTTGGAAAACTTATTTTTAGTGATATATCGATGACGATGTTGGATTGTTTTAAAAATCAATATAAAATTTCGGAGAAGTGCGGATTCAAGCAATTCGATATTCTTGGGGAAGTACCCAATGATATGTTGGGCCAATTTGATCATGTTATATCAAGTTTACTACTACATTGGGTACCCGATAATAGGTCTGAATTAAATAAAAACTTCTAAGTTAAAAACTATTAATAATTTATTTTTTGTTTACAGATTGGCCCTGGAGAATATGTATAAATTGTTGCGCCGTGAAGGTGGCGATTGCATTTTAGTATTCTTTGGTTACAATAACATTTTCGATGCCAACAACATAATGAGCTCGAATCCCAAATGGTCGCAGTACATCAAAAATGTTAATCGCTTTGTGTCACCTTTACATGATAGTCCAGATCCCAAGAGGACATTTTATAAAATGATGGAAGATGCTGGATTTTGTAATATTAGCATTGAGGTGAAGGAGGGTATTTATTACTACGATAATTTGGAAAATTTTAAAGGTATGTATTTTGCATGTTTGTATAATTATACCCTACACAACTATGTTGTCAGGGTATTATAGCTTTGTGCCGCCCCAAAAGTTTGTAACGCCGCGAAATATTTGTTCTAGACCTACCTTTAAGTATACCGATTGTCATAACTCGACTCGCTGAGTCGATCTAGATATGTGTGTCCGTCCGTCTGTCCATTATAATACGATACAGGCCACAGTTATGGACCAATCTTGACGAAATTTTGCATGTAGGTTGGGTTCTGGCCAATGAAGACCCCTATTGTTTTTAGAAAAGATCGGTTAATATTTAGGGGATGAAATGGACCAAATACTACATTTTTGTCGGTTTTTCTGGTCGCTCCAGAGGCCGCAATAATGGCCCGAACATCGTGAAATTTTCCATGGAGAAGGGGGATCGGGCCAAAGAATAAGCATACCTGTTTTCATAAAGATCGGTCAATATTTAGCGGGTCAAATGGACTCTGACATTTGTGTGAAAAATGACAAAATTTGTATTCTATAGCGTATATATTTACCCCTGAAGGACATAGACCTGAGAAGTTTATATTATATTCAATAGGAGTGGTTGACCTTTAAATTAATACCAATTATATTGTTGTATGTGCTCGGATGTGGGAGTTACACCTAAATATTTACAGGTATCTCCGTATTCGTTAATTATTTAGTAACCCATTATCACTCTAGAAAGCGGAACTATAGCGCTGATCGCTTTGAAATGTTCCATGAGGTTCCAGTTATGGCCAAGAACAACGTCTATAATTTTCGGTGATGATCAGATAATAATTTTGGAATGAAGTGGACCGAAAACTTAATTTTTTGTGTAATTTTCGTGTCGATCTATAGACAACAAATGAAAGCCGAACATCACAACACAACCCACGGTGAAGGAAATCTGGACAATAGTTGTACTGAATACTCGTAATATTCGGAAAATATGTCAGTGTGAGGAAGAGGTGCTGTTTACCTCTAATCGGGCAAGAGGGTGCAAATATCACGAAATATTGCCCATTCTCGGAATAAACATCCGCAGAAATTTTGAGTTCCGTGGTAGTTGTGTAGGGTATCGTATGGTCGGCTCCGTCCGACTATACTGCTCCGCTCACTGGTTTTCTATTTTATTAATGCATTTTGAATTTTTTCATTTCAGAAAATATTATTCCAGTTTGTGGTATATTTGATTTCATTCCCACATCAAGGCATGAGGAATTTTTGGAAGATTACTTCAATGTAATGGCCGAAACTGCTGCCCTGAAACGTAAATTACCCAAGGAAGATTTAATGTATACAATGGCTGCAGATATGATTGTGGCATATGGTCAAAAAAGGCCACGAAATTCTATAGAATAAAAATAATTAATATAAAATACATGTTAGTTGTTAACTATTGAGCGGAGCAGTATATTCGCACAGGACCGTCCACGTGATACCCTACACAACTAAAACTGAACATTAACTTTATATCGATCTATATTCCGAAGCCAGGCCATATTTCGCGATATATACACCCTGCAGCAATGTTTGACCAGAACCATACTTACATGCACATATTCGTTGACAAATTATAACGAATCACTCTAGCCTCTAAACGAATTGAGATACATCGCCGAAATTTTAAGTGCAGGCAGGTCAAGTTCGAAGATGGGCATTATAGGTCCACGGTTAGGCATAGCTCTCATAGAGGGGACCCCCAAAATTTCGGTATTTTAGGGTTCTTGAGCGCGTTCTTTAACCGAATTCGCTGAAATTTGGTACATTAGGTTTTTATTGGGTACCAAATATCTCCACTAAAAATTATAAATATAAGTCCATTCCTTCTGGTAGCCCCCATTTAAGGGTACCCCCAAATTTTTGGTATTTTGTAGTCGTATATGATAACAAATCTTCCTACTAAAAATTATTAATATTCACCATATTTTAGATGTAGTCCCCATATAACCCACTTTTTATACTCTTCACCATTCTGTGGTACAGGGTATTATGTCTTTGTGCACATGTTTGTAACAGGCAAAAGGAAACGAGATAGACACATGGTTCCTTTTGAGAATATCTCATATATATATATATATATATTCGCATAGAATCACTTTCTGAGTCGATTTATGCATGTCCGTCCGTCCGTCCGTCTATCTGTCGATGTTAAATTGTAAACAAAGTACAGGCCGCATTTATAATCCGAATTGGATGAAATTTGGCATAGGCCACTTATTTGGCCCAAGGACGAACCCTATTGAAATTGGGAAAAATCGGTTCAGATTTGAATACAGCTCCCATATATATCGTCCGATTTAATGTAAACGGTTCCTATATATCATTGGATTTGCACGAAATTTGGTACAGCGTAATGAATTAGGTTTAGAATGATGTGTGTCAAGTTTCCTGAAAAACGGTTCAGATTTGGATATAGCTTCCATATATATTTTCGTCCGATTTAAGGTAAATGGTGTACCAAAGCCCCTATATATATTTCAATTTGTACGAAATTTGGCACAGCGTAATGAATTAGGTCTAGAATGATGTGTGTCAGGTTTCCTGAAAATCGGTTCAGATTTGGATATAGCTCCCATATATATTTTCATCCGATTTAAGGTAAATGGTGTACCAAAGTCTCTATATATACTTCGATTTGCACGAAATTTGCCACAGCGTACTGAATTAAGTCTAGAACTATGTGTGTTAGGTTTCCTGAAAATCTGTTCAGATTTGGATATAGCTCCTATATATATTTTCGTCCGATTTAAGGTTAATGGTGTACCTAA
This sequence comes from Musca vetustissima, assembly GCF_032173495.1. Taxonomy (NCBI): domain Eukaryota; kingdom Metazoa; phylum Arthropoda; class Insecta; order Diptera; family Muscidae; genus Musca; species Musca vetustissima. Next base: position 54,595 of record NW_026885762.1, on the reverse strand, counting down.
GTTTCTATAAATCCTTCGATTTGCACGAAATTTGGCACAACGTACTGAATTAAGTCTAAAACAATGTGTGTTAAATTTCGTGGAAATCAATTCAGATTTAGATATAGCTCCCATATATATTTTCTTCCGATCTTCGGTAAATAGTCCACCAAAGTCCCTTTGTATCCTTCGATTTGTACGAAATTTCGCATATTGTGCTGAATTTAGTCTAGAATGTTGAGTGGTGAGTTTCGGAAAATCGGTTTAGATTTCGATATATCTCCCATATATATTTTCGTCTGATTTTATGTAAATGGTGCACCAATGTCCCTATATATATCCTTCGATTTGCACAAAATTTGGCATAGCGTACTGAATTAAGTCTAGAAAGATGTGTGTTAATTTTCGTGAAAATCGGTTCAGACGGCGTACCGAATAGCGTGTATCAATTTTACTATAAATCGTTTTCCAAAATTTTCCCCATGTAACGCAGACGGCTCTAAATCTGCTCGAATGAAATTAATGTTAGGATAGGTTGAAGAAAGAGGGTGAAGGGTATCATATAGTTATCTCCTTTGTTCCGCGTTTTGGGTTTGGTTCTAAGACTCTGTTGTAATTATTTCTCCTGTGGAGGAGAACGTTGAACTATAGTCCACATTTGGGCCTAGCCCCCGTATTTTTATTATAACCTACAAAACTATGTTGTCAGGGTATTATAGCTTTGTGCAGCCCCAAGAGTTTGTAACGCCGCGAAATATTGGTTTGTCCCACCTAGACCCACCTTCAAGTATACCGATCGTCATATCTCGACTAGCTGAGTCGATCTAGACATGTGTGTCCGTCCGTCCGTCAGTATAATGTATTAACACGATACAGGCCACAGTTATGTACCAATCTTCAGGAAATTTTGCATGTAGAATGGGTTCTGGCCAATGATTGTTTTTGGAAAAGATGGGATAATATTTAGGGGATGAAATGGACCAAATACTTAATTTTTGTCGGGTTTTTTGGTCGCTCCAGTGGCCGCAATTATGGCCCGAACATCGTAAAATTTTACATGGAGAAGAATATCGGGACAAAGAATAAGCATGCCTGTTTTCATAAAGATCGGTCAATATTTAGCGGGTCAAATGGACCCTAACTTTTGTGTGAAAAATGATAAAATTTGGATTCTATGGCGTATATATTTACTCCTAAAGGACATAGACCCGAGAAGTTGATAGTATATTCAAGAGGAGTGGCTGACCTTTAAATTGATGCCAATTATATTGTCATATTCACTCGGATGTGGGAGTTACACTTAAATATTTACAGGTGCTTATTTATTCAGATATTATATAGTAACCCTTACCACACTAGAGGGCGGAAATATAACGCTGATCGAATTGAAATTTTCAATGGGGTTCCAGTTATGGTCAAGGACAGCGCTTGTAATTTTCGGTAATGATCAGATAATAATTTTTGGATGAAATGGACCGAAAACTTAATTTTTTGCAATTTTTCGAATCGAATAGGCCACAACATACAACCCACGCTGAAGTCGATCTGGACAAGTAATTATAATATGGACAAATATTAGTAATGTTCGGAAAATATGTCAGTGTATGGAAGATGTGCTGTTGACCTCTAATCGGGCAAGAGGGTGCAAATGTCACGAAATATTTCCCAGGCTCGGAATAAACTTCAAAGTTAGAAGTGCGTCGTAGTTGTGTAGGGTATCGTATGGTTGGCCCCGTCCGACTATACTGCTCCGCTCACTGGTTTATATTTAGCGCAAAGAAATATATTCTAATGCAAAAATTTTAATTTCGAAATAGAGCTTGAGAACAGATCAATTAGGCCTCTTCTCAATAAAACCTGTGTATATTGGTGATGGCCTTATATAACCCAACCATGCGTCGTCAATATCGGACCACTTTCTGGGGTTTTTAGGAAAAATATCCACTAAAAATTGCTGAAATTTGTATTTGGTGTACATTGCATTTTTTGTATAGATCCACTTTTGGGTATGTAACCTATAGTTTCGATGGTAGTATCTGTTAGTATACCTATGGTGGAGGGTATCCAAAGTTCGACCCGGCCGAACATTTTTGCACTCGTTTAATTGTCTCTTTGTCGCCGAAATTATCTCTTTGCAATTTCAATTCCAAAAGTATTGGACACCACTGTATAATCAATGACTGCGCCAAAATCAACTACGTTTCAAAATCTTGTATTTTCCAATTTTTTTATTATTATTGTTCAGCGGAATACAAAAAATTTTTAAAAGTAGAACAATTTCAAAATTAAATTCATGTAAACATTTCGAACAAAAAGATCCCCGAAAACAAGTGTTTAAATAGCTGTGCAATGTCAACCAGCCGGCGAACAATTAATTTATGCAAATAAATGCATGTATGTACATGTTTATAACTCTATATATTAAAATTCAAAATTGTTGCATAGGTTTAGTACAATTTTTCAAAGCTTAGATCGTGCATTCAAATTCTAATTTTTATGTAAAGGAGAATGGACAATCCCCAGCTATATTACGATGCCCATGAACTGCAAAAGAAAGATGCCATTGCATTCTATAAACAATATGCCTCGATGATCCGTTGGCGTAATGATGGCTGTGATTCGGTGATAGATATTGGCTCGGGACCAGGAGACGTGGTTAGTGATTGTCTTTATCCACGAATGCCTCGAAAATATCAGCGCTTGGTATTCTCTGATATTAAGAGGAGCATGATGGAATATGCTCGCAAGCATTATCAACACTTACCGAATACGGAGTTTAAGGTATTAAATATTGAATCACATGAAGAATTGGCGGAGGATTTGAGAGGTCAATTTGATCATATCACATCGAATTATTGTCTGCAGCTGGTGGTGGATCAGAGGTGAGTAGGGACTTGTAAAACCCTAAAAATATCTGGAGGGCATTTTAAATCCGTTAAATCGATCGGGACCTTTATATGGAGAATAATAAATTTGTTTTTTTATTTTTATGCAGACAAGCTTTCACAAATATCTACAATCTATTGCGCCCTGAAGGTGGTGATATTTTGATAAATACCGCACCCTATGTATCGTTATTTGATGGCTTCACCAGTCTCAGTCATAATGAAAAATGGTCACCCTATATGCAGGATACACAATTATTTACCTCAGGTCTACAGCATGTTGAAAATCCCAAACAATATATGTTGGATTTATTGGAGGCAATTGGTTTCCGCGATTACTATGTAGAGATAAAGGATCGTGTGTATATCTACACTCTGGATGCCTATAAGGGTAGGACATAACCCTCGTAATTTAATAATGAATTCCAATATTAATATTTTCAATATCTCTCTAGTTAATGTCAAAGCCATATCACCATATATACCTCGCATACCCATCCATATGCAGGATGATTTCATGGAGGATTTTATTGATGCAATTATTAACTTAGATTGGGAAAGTCCTATATATAGTAGAGAGGATAATACCATCAGAATGCCATATACACAAATGATTATTTATGCCAGGAAACCGAATACTTTGAAATAAAAACCTTGGAACTTTCTTTTCTATAAAAAAAATCTACTTTTGTGTGAGTTTCTCGCAAATTGATTTTGTAACAAGTAAAAATATCGTTAAATTCTGCTGGATCGTGCGGTGGACATTCACAATGCCTAAAATCGATGGTAGGTTGTTACGGGAGAAAACAAAATACCAAACTACAGGTACATAGGTGAGAAAACTGGGCATACCAACAAATGAGGCGGGTACTTTATATGGGGGGTTATATCAAAACATGGGCATATAATGATAATTTTCTGCGCAGATGTATGCCAGCTCAATATACCGAAATTTGGGCGGAACCTTTATAAGGGTGCTATGTCCAAATATGGACCTATACCGAACATTGTCGACCTATACTGTCATGTTCAAATATGGACCTATACTGGACCTATACCGTGGGATATTAAGAAACAAGTGAAAAAGCGGTAAATTCGGCCGGGCCGAACTTTGGATATCCTCCACCACAGGTATACTGACAAGTATTTGAAATGAAAAAGTGGACCGATATTTATAATTTTTAATAGAGATATTTGGTGCCCAATAAGAACCCAATGTACCAAATTTCAACGAATTCGGTTGAAAATCGCGCTCAAAAACCTCAAAATACCGAAAATTTGGGTTGCCCTATATGGGGGCTACCAGAAAAAGTGGGCCGATATTTATAATTTTTATTAGAGATATTTGGTACCCAATATGAACCCAATGTACCAAATAGCAGGGAATTCGGTCAAAAAATAAGAAAAAAACCCCAAAATACTGAAAATTAGGAGGTACCGTTATATGGGGGCTACAAGAAAAAGTGGACCTATATTTATAATTTTTTGTGGATACATTTACTATTAAATAAGAATCCAATATACCACATTTGAGCGTATTCGGTTGAAAAACACGCTCAAGTACCCCAAAATACTGAAAATTGGGGGGTACTGTTATATGGGAGCTATACCTAAACGTGGACCAATATATCCCATCTTCGAACTTGACCTGCCTGCAAACAAAAGACAAACCTATGCAAAATTTCAGCACTCTATCTCAATTCCTTCAAAAGATAGCGTGATTACAACAGACTGACGGACGGACATGGCTAGATCGTCTTAGAATTTTACCTTGATCAAGAATATATACTTTATAGGGTCGGAAATTAATATTTCGATGAGTTAAAAACTGACTAAATTAATATACCCCTCATACTATGGTGGAGGGTATACAAATAAAACCAACAAACTGATAGGGGACTCTGCCATGATATATACATGCCAGAAGGAAACGAAATACTAAACTACAGGCATTGGGTTTACAAAATTGGGCTAGGACCTTGAAAATACCGAAAAGTGGCCGGAATTTATGTTGAAAGGGGTTGGACATCTATGTGGGTCTATACCTATATACATACCCATATTTAAAGGAAGATTTACCACCCAATGAAATCTCAAAATATACCAAAACTGATATAAATAATTTTGGATATGAATATTTGACACTCAATGATGACCCAAAATATGAAATTAAAAAAAAAAAACAGCAAGGAAAGTAGTAAAGTCGGACTGGGCCGACTATATGATACCCTTCACCACTTGGGTATATTGTACATATGGATCCTTACAATTGTATGTCAATGTTACCTCGAAGGAACATATTCATGTCTTAGTGCAACCTATGATAAATTTAATTTAGAAAATATATATGGGAGCTATATCTAAATCTGAACCGATTTTTATGAAACTTAGCACACATCATTCTAGACTCAATTCAGTACGCTGTGCCAATTTTCGTGGAAATCGAAAGATATTTAGGGACTTTGGTGCGCCATTTACTTTAAATCGGACGAAAATATATATGGGAGCTATATCTAAATCTGAACCGATTTTCCAGAAACATATCACTCATCATTCTAGACTAAATTCAGTACGCTATGTCAAATTTCGTGCAAATCGAAGGATATAAAGGGACTTTGGTGCACTATTTACCTAAAATCGGAAGAAAATATATGTGGGAGCTATATCTAAATCCGAACCGATTTTTCACAATTTCAATAGGGTTTGTATTGAGGTCATTGACGAGAGAGGTTTATAGAATTCTTTGGAATAACGAGGGGATTGTAAAGAATATAAAACTACTGCGTCTTAACAACAACCAGCGACCGGAGCAATATAGTCGGACGGGGCCGACAATACGATAACCTACACAACTACCACGGAACTTTTATTCTGAGCCTGGGCACCTCTTCCTTACACTGACATATATTCCGAATATTACAAATGTTCAGTACAGTCCTTCTAATTAATTGTCCAGATTCCCCTTACCTTGAGTTGTGCTGTGATGTTCGGCTTATAATTGTGGCCAATAGATCGACTCGAAAAGAAAAGTTTTCGATCCACTTCATCCTAAAATTATTATCTGATCATCACCGTAAATAATAGGCGTTGTCCTTGTCCACAACTGGAATCTCATGGAAAATTTTAAAGCGATCCGCGTTTTATTTTCGCCCTCTAGTGTGGTAATGGGTTACTAAATAATATCTGAGTACGTAAGCACCTGTTAATATTTACATGTAACTCCAAATCCAAGTACATACGACAATATAATTGGTATTAATTTAAAGGCCAACCACTCCTCTTTGATATACTATCAACTTATCGATCTATGTTCTTCAGCAGTAAATATATACGCTGTAGAATACAAATTTTGTAATTTTTCACACAAAATTCAGGGTCCTTATTACCCGCTAAATATTGACCGATCTTTACCAAAACAGGCTATGTATACTTTATGTAAAATTTCCCTATGTCTGGGCCATAATTGCAACCTCTGGAGCGAACAGAAAAACCGAAAAAATTAAATATTTGGTCCATTTCATCACCTAAATATTAACCGATATTTAGCATTGGCCAGAATTCATCTTACCTGAAAAATTTCGTGAAGATTGGTCCATAACTGTGTTTACAAATTATAATTTGACAGACGGACGGATGGTCTAGATCGACTCAGCTAGCCGAGATATGACGATCGGTATACTTAAAGGTGGGTCTAGGACCAATATTTCGCGGCGTTACAAACTCTTCGGGCTGCACAAAGCTATAATACCCTGACAACATAGTTGTGTAGGGTATAATGACACCAAAGGACATTTCAGCAAACCGCAGAGCACATGGAGACGACAACGAAATGTTGGAAGATTTCCTATCCCCCACTCTCGAGTTTAATACTATTCACTACCTTAATGAGATGATGGGTTATGAATGGAAAACAATGATGGAACTCTTAATGAACACAGAATTCGTAGAAGAATAAAGAAGACAATAATTTTTGATAAATCTATGCTTAGGATAGTCCACAAGGTTTTCGAAAATATATATTTTTAAAACTCTACTTTTTGCTCTGAAAGTTCCTTTTTAAATAGACGCTAGAAAAAATACAATCTATAAACCAGTGAGCGGAGCAGTATAGTCGGACGGGGCCGATCTGCGGATTTTTATTCCGAGCCTGGGCAATATTGAGTGATAGTTGACACTCTTGCCCGATTAGAGGTCAACAGCAACTCTTCCTTACACCAACATTTTTTTCCGAATATTACAATTCTGTGGGTTGTTTTGACTCGGCTTATAATTGACTCGAAAAAAAAACACAAAAAGATAAGTTATTTAGCGGATCCATATAACCCGCTAAATATTGACACATCTTTATCAAAAACAGGCATACTTATTCCTTGGGCCGATCCCCTTCTCCATGTAAAAATTCGCAATGCTGGGCCATAATTGTGGGGCCCAGAGACCAGAAAACCCGACAAAAATTAAGTATTGGTCCATAATTGTGGCCAGTGCATTGTTTACAAAATTGGACAAATATCCTTTAGGCAATGAAACAATATTTTTTAAAAATCCAAGCTTGATTTCCAAATATATATTACTTAAAAAACCCTAAAAAACAAATATATATTTACATGACATTTTAATTGTGATTTGATTACGAATATAAGACAATTATAAATTAATTCAGAAGAATATCACAAAACAGGTTCTTGAATACTGAACTGAATATGAGAAATCTGCTAATAGCTTGTCTGGTTTCTACAATTAAACAATAAATCGTATTTTATTTCCCTATACTGTTATTAAACGACTGTCAGCAATTAAATTATTTCCGGCTAATTATTCAAAATTAACGAGGGCAAAAAATTAAATGCAGACTTGATCAGCATATTTGTAAAAATAATTGAGACATCAAATATTTGAAAGAAGTGGCTTATGAATATCAAATAAGCATTGCTAAAGGATCACCTCAAATGAAGATTTTTTAAAGAGTATTTTTCAAACAGTATAATGAGCGCAAATGTTTTAAGCTCGATTACAAATATGGACTTTTTATACCCTACACAACTAAGTTGTCAGGGTATTATAACTTTGTGCAGCCCCAAAAGTTTGTAACACCGCGAAATATTGGTCCTAGACCCACCTTTAAGTATACCCATCGTCATATCTCGACTAGGTGAGTCGATCTAGACATGTGTGTCGGTCCGTCTGTCCATTATAATTTGTAAACACGATACAGACCACAGTTATGGACTAATCTTCACGCAATTTTGCATATAGGATGGGTTCTGGCCAATGAAGACCCCTATTGTTTTTGGAAAAGATCGGTTAATATTTAGGGAATGAAATGGACCAAAAACTTTATTGTTGTCTGATTTTCTGATCGCTCCAGAGGCCGCAATAATGACCCACACTCCGCGAATTTTTGCATGGAAAAGGGGATCGGGCCAAAGAATAAGCATGCCCGTTTTGATAAAGATCGGTCAATATTTAGCGGACCAAATGGACCCTGACATTTGTGTTACAAAATTACAAAATTTTTATTCTTTAGCGTATAGATTTACCCCTGAAGGGCATAGACCCGAAAAGTTGATAGTATACCCAAGAGGAGTGGTTGACCTTTAAATTGATATCAATTTTATTGTCGTGTGTACTCGGATGTGGGAGTTACTCTTAAATATTTTCAGGTGCTTAAGTACTCAGATATTATTTAGTAACCCATTATCACACCAGAGGGCGAAATATACCGCTGATCGCTTTGAAATGTTCCGTGAGGTTCCCGTTATGGTCAAGGACATGCCTATAATTTTCGGTTATGATCAGACAATAATTTTGGGATGAAGTGGACCGAAAACTTAATTTTTGTGTGTGTGTGCTGTTTTTTAGTATTTTTAAGTCGATTATAGGCCACAATTGAAAGCCGAACATCACAACACAAGCCACGGTGAAGGGAATCAGGGCAAGTAATTAGAAGGACTGTGCGGAATATTAGTAATATTTGTTGACCTCTAGTCAGTCAAGAGGGTGCATATATCGCGAAATATTGGCCAGACTCAGACTATAGAAGCACACAAAGTGAGATTGTCTATGAAGTTGTGTAGGGTATCGTGTGGTCGGCCCCGTCCGACTATACTGCTCCGCTCACTAGTTGTATATAATGTTTTGTCGAAGGCACTATGGGCCAGATGTCCCATTTTTTTGGCCATAATTGGAGCAGTGGGTTTATATAATTATATTATATAATTAAGTATCTCATATAAGGGTTTCAAGGACGCTTATTATAATTGTGCAAGAAAAAAAAACGTAAAAATCTAATAGGGTGGATCGAAAACGGCGATCAATTTTATATACCCTTCATCACACTGTGGTACTGGGTATTATGTCTTTGTACATATGTTTGCAACAGGCAAAAGGAAACAAGAATATGCATAGAATCATTTTCTAAGTCAATTTATGTATGTCCGTCCATCCGTCTCTCTGTCCATGTTAAATTGTAAACAAAGTTGCATTTATGATCCGATTTGGATGAAATTTGGCACAGCTCACTCATTTGGCCCAAGGGCGAACCCTATTGAAATTGGGAAAAAATCGGTTCAGATTTAGATATAGCTCCCATATATATGTTCGTCCGATTTAAAGTAAATGGTGCATCAAAGTCCCGATATATCTTACGATTTGCACGAAATTTGGCACAGTGTAATGAATTAGGTGTAGAATGATGTATATTAAGTTTCCTGAAAATCGGTTCAGATTTAGATATAGCTCCCATATATTTTTTCGTCCGATTAAATGTAAATGATGCACCAAAGTCCTTATATATCTTTCGATTTGCACGAAATTCGGCATAGTGTACTGAATTGAGTCTAGAACGATGTATGTTAAATTTTGTGAAAATCGGTTCAGATTTAGATATAGCTCCTATATATTTTCGTCCGATTTTAGATAAATGGTGCACCAACGTCCCTATATATTTTTCGATTTGCCCGAAATTCGGCATAGCGTACTGAATTGAGACCAGAAAGATTTGTGTAAAATTTCTTGAAAATCGGATCAGATTTACATATAGCTCCCATATATTTTTTCGACCGATTTAATGTGAATGATGCACCAAAGTTCCTATATATCTTTCGATGTGCACGAAATTTGGCACAGTGTAATGAATTAGGTCTAGAATGATGTGTGTTAAGTTTCGTGAAAATCGGTTTAGATTTAGATATAGGTTCCATATATATTTTCGTCCGATTTTAGGTAAATAGTGCACCAAAGTCCCCATATATCTTTCGATTTGCACGAAATTTGACATAGGGTACTGAATTGAATCTACAACGATAAGTGTTAACCGTCCCTATATATCCTTCGATTTCCACGAAATGTGGAATAGCGTACTGAATTGCGTCTAGAATGTTGTATGTTACGTTTCGGAGAAATCGGTTCAGATTTAGATATAGCTCCCACACATACATATATATTTGTCCGATTTTACATAAATGGTGCACCAAACTCTTAATGTTTGTCCGATTAACATGAAATAAAATTGAGACTTGAATGGCTTATTGCGTTTTGTTGAAATTGGTGCAGACGCAGCCGTACGAGCCAGTGTTGAGAGGTCCCCAAGAACATCCCAAAAACGCCGTTCTCAGCAGTTGAGCATGGTTCGGTCCACTTTACAACGGATTATTCGCATTGATTTGCATTTGTTCCCGTACAAAATTCAATTGACGCAAAGAATGTTGCCTGCGGACAAGCCTCGTCGATTGGAATGGACCCAAAGAGTTATCGAAATGGCCGAAGATGACGAGCAATTTTGGAATAAAATTATCATGTCCGATGAAGCCCATTTCACATTGAATCGGACCGTAAATAAGCAAAATTGCTGTTTTTACGCCACTGAAAATCCTCAGGAGAAAACGGTCATTGTACCGTTTTTCTTCCAAAATGAAAATGGCCATGCTGTTACCATTAATCAGGAGCGTTATCGCGACATGATGACCAATTTTGTGATGCCAATTATTCGTCGAAAGCGTATGAGGCAGTTCTGGTTTCAACAAGACGGCGTTCCACCGCACACAAGTCGCATAACAATCGATTTTCTGAAGAATTTGTTTCTGGGCCGTTTGATGTCGAAAAGTGGGAATTTGGACCGCCACCGCGTTCGCCCGATTTGACGCCGCCTGACTTCATCTTGTGGGGATAATTGAAGTCAAAGGTTTACGTTAACAAGCCAAGGACCGTAGAAGAGGTCAGGGACGACATTCGTGAAGAAATAACCGCTATTCCGGCCGAAATGTTGGCAAAAACGATGGAAAATGCAGCAAAAAGGGCACAATACGTCATCAACGCCAGAGGCGGCCATTTGAGAGATATCATATTCAAAAATCGATGTAAACAAATCAACTTGGCACAAATTAAATGATTAACATTGCCAACCGCCAAATTTTTATTTTTTTCTTTGATTAAAAAAAAACATGGGTCCGTCGAATATGGGCAACCCTGTACAATGTACCCAAAGTGGTGAAGGGTATCATATAGTCGGCCCAGTCCGACTTTACTGTTTTCCTTACTGGTTTTAAAGTTGAAATAATAAAATTATTATTGAACACGTCATGTAGAGCTATGGCCTCTAATTACAAATGTGAAATCAGATATTGAAAATTTATTTTATTATTTTTTTGGTCTGGATTTTTGAACAATATGTTTTTAGTAAATCAAAATACACATCCAACTAGAGTTAGTTTTGTTTGTGGTATGTTAATATTTAATTAGTGACTGCACATGGTATCTGACCCTTATTATTGAAAAAGGTGTATCAATTGTACGCTAACTGAATATATAGAAATTATTCCATGAAAACACTTGTGTTAATAACCATTGTTTATGGTTAATTTCTTAAAATTGAATGAGTACAATAAACCAAATATATCATTAAGTTGGTTAATTGGTTTGATTGAATTAACCCATTGAAAGCTGAAATCGATGTTAAATAAAATTCATGATGGGAGTCAATATTTAATCACATCCTGTATTTATTTATATAATTTAAGTCCTAGTATATCCCTAAGGTATACTAGGTTATAGGAAGGATCCTATAACTTTTATATTTATACCAGGGTTAGCCGACAATACATATGCAAACTGCTATGATTGTATTGGACACACGCATAGATCCGTTGGGAGAGTAATTTTTGCTCTCTCGGTACAGATCGTATATGTTAAAGCATTGCAAAGCATACGACATGTTCGATGTCGAGAATAATGTTGAGTTCGAACACAGAACTGTGATTGTATTGGTACTCTCCCAAAGCGCCCACGGGCGCCTGTTTGGTGAACAGTAATTTATACCCTTCACCACACTGAGGTACAGGGTATTATGTCTTTGTGCATATGTTTGTAACAGGCAAAAATAATCGAGATAGACCCATGGTTCCTTTTGAGAATATGCATAGAGTCACTTTCTGAGTCGATTTATGCATTTCCGTCCGTCCGTCTGTCTATGTTAAATTGTAAACAAAGTACAGGTCGCATTTATGATCCAAATTTGATGGAATTTGGGACAGCTCATTTGTTTGGCCCAAGGAAGAACCCTATTGAAATTGGGAAAATTCGGTCCAGATTTAGATATAGCTCCCATATATATTTTCGTTCGATTTAAGGAAAATGGTGCATTAAAGTCCCTATATATCTTTCGATTTGCACGAAATTTGGTATAGCCTACTGAATTAGGTCTAGAATGATGTGTGCTAAGTTTCCTGAAAATCGGTTCAGATTTAGATATAGCTCCCATATATAGTTGCGCCCGATTTTAGGTAAATGATGCACCAAAGTCCCTGAAAATCATTTGATTTGCACGAATTTTAGTATAGCGTACTAAATTAAGTCTAGAATGATGTGTGCTAAGTTTCGTGAGAATCGGTTCAGATTTAGATATAGCTTCCATACATAGTTTCGGCCGATTTTAGGTAAATGATGCACCAAAGTCTCTGAAAATCATTCGATTTGCACGAATTTTGGCATAGCGTATTGAATTAAATCCGGAATGATGTGTACACCTCCTATATATATATTTTCATCCGATTTTAATTAAATTGTGCACTAAAGATCCATAGCTAGGCCGATTGACACAACGTATTGAAATTAACATAAATTAATCTCTGGCAAGTTTGTTTCAAATCGGTTCAGATATAGATATCTCGTAGCTTCCATATATAATTTCGACTTATTTATTGAGATTAAAATTTAAACAGTGCAGCATACCGAATAGCGTGTGTCAAGTTTGCTTTAAATCGATTTACACAAATCTGTCCCACTGTGCGCAAAGGACTCTAAACTTGCCCAAATGAAATGCAATTTCATGTCAAAATTCCTTCAAAAAGGCGACGTCTTTTCGGATAAATATGTACACAAAGTGGTGAAGGGTATCATATAGTCGGTCCAGTCCGACTTTACTACTTTCCTTACTGTTTTTATACCCTCCACCATAGTATGGAGGGTATATTAGTTTTGTTTTTCCGTTTGTAACGCATCGAAATACTCATTTCCGACCCTATAAAGTATATATATTCTTGATCAGCGTAAAATTCTAAGACGATTTATGCATGTCCGTCTGTCCGTCTGTCTGTTGTAATCACTCTAGCGTCTAAACGAGTTGAGATAGAGCGCCAAAATTTTGCATAGAGTCGTTTTTTGTCTGCAGGCAGGTCAAGTTCGAAGATGGGCTATATCGGTCCACGTTTAGGCATAGCTCCCATATAAGGATACCCCCCAATTTTCGGTATTTTGAGGTTCTTGAGCGTGTTTTTCAACCGAATTCGCTGAAATTTGGTACTTTGAGTTCTTATTGGGTAGCAAATATCCCCACTAAAAATTATAAATATAGGTCCATTTTTTCGGACAGCCCCCATGTAAGGGTAACCCCAAAATTTCGGTATTTTGAGGTTCTTGAGCGTGTTTTTCAACAGAATTCGCTGAAATTTGGTACTTTGAGTTCTTATTCGGTACCAAATAAACCTACTAAAAATTATAAATATAGGTCAATTTTTTCTGCTACCCCCCATATAACGGTACCCCTCAATTTTCGGTATTTTGGGGTTCTTGACCGCGTTTTTCAACGGAATTCGCTGAAATTTGCTATATTGGGTTCATATTGGGTAATAAATTTCTCCACAAAAAATTATGGATATAGGTCCACTTTTTCTGGTAGTCCCCATATAACGGTACCTCCTAATTTTCAGTATTTTGGGGGTTTTGGTCGTATTTTTCCACCGAATTAGCTGTAATTTAGTATTTTGAGTTCTTAATAGGTACCAAATCTCCCCACAAAAAATTATGAATATAGATCCATTTTTACGGATAGCCCCCATATAAGGATACCCCCAATTTTCGGTATTTTGGGGTTCTTGAACGCGTTTATCAACCGAATTTGCTGCAATTTGGTATTTTGTAGTCGTATATGGTAACAAATCTCCCTACCAAAAATTATTAATATCCGCCCCCCTTTTTGGGGTAGTCCCCATATAACCCCCTTTTTTATATTAAAATAGTTATCTGATTTGTTACGCGTTTTAATTTTGGTTCTAAGGCTCTGTTGTAATCATTTCACCTGCGGAGGATAGCGAGATAAACAATTAGAACGTAAGGTTCGATAATGAACTATAGCCGCATTTAGACCTAGCCCCTGTGTGGAGGTACCAGAAGAAGTGGACCGATATTCCCCATCTTCGAATTTGAACTAAGTTTGGAAGAAATAATAATATGTGCGAGGTTTGAATGAAAACCACCTTTACTGAAACGGATTTGGTCCAAAGAAACATGGGGTCTAGAACCAATATTTCGATGAGGCACATTTTCATTGTGTTAAAGTGTATACACCGTCATTAGCTGTAAGGCTGGAGGTATAATTATCTATTAAAATTTTCTGAAATTCGTATTGTTGTTTACATTATGGTTTACATAATCCGTTTTTAGAAATGTCGGTATAGGTCCACTTTTTGACATGTTCCCTATATTTTCATTTCTAGTACCTGCCCGTATATCTATGGTGGAGGGTATCCAAAGTTCGGCCCGGCCGAACTTAACGCTTTTTCACTTGTTTTTTTTACTTAAGAGGTTATAAACTTTTTTTAATTTATCTGCAAACTATTTGGTGATTAAAGGGTTAATTACATGGAAATCTCTGACATATAAAAACCCCGATGCAATAGAGTGCACTTTAGTAAATAGTCATATCTTTTCTACACATTAAACTAAAATACAAAATAATTTTGCATTGAAAATGAACAATCCAAAACTGTATCAAGAAACCAATGAGTTGCAACGTGAAAATGCCGCCACAATTGTTAGAGAATATTCTTCAAAATTCCATTGGCGTGCTGATGGTTTAGACACTATTATCGATGTGGGTTCAGCTATTGGTGATGTTTTTCTCGAAATGGTTTATCCAATATTTGGTCGAGATTTTCAGCGAGTTGTTTGCTCAGATTTAAATCCGAATTTATTGGAATACGGCCGCAAGCACTACGAAAATAAAGTGAAAAATTGTGAATTTCGTATTCTGAATATAGCCACGGAGGGCGAAGAATTACCCAATGATTTAAAGGGGCAATTTGATCATTTGCTGTCGTTCTTTTGTCTGCAATTGATACCAAATCAAAGGTAAGTAGAGAAGAGTGGTTTATTTAATTAAAAAAAAAAAAAAAATCTGTGGACTGGAAGACCAGAATGATATCGTACATAACTATGTTGTGAGGGTATTATAAAATCGTGTGACCCCAATAATTTATTGACTAGACTAGTCGAGTCGATTTAGACATGTGTGTCTAACCATAATAAATTGTAAACAAAATAAAAACCTTTAGTTATGGACCAAGTTTTATGAATTTTTGAATGTAAGCCCGGTCCTTTATAAAGAAAATCGATTAATTTTAAGATGATAGACCAAAAAGTTTATTATTGTTTGATATCCTGGTTGTTCGAGAGACCACTATTATGACTATTTTAATGGAAATCTGTCAATATTTATCATTATTTACGACAAAATTAGCGTATATTTACTCCTAGTCAATATTTAGTCCAGAATGACATAGTCGACAGATGTTGACAGGATATTCAAAAGGAGTGGTTGACCTATAAATTAATACCAATTGTACTGAAGTGAATGAGATCTAGTCAACGAATATGTATGGATCTTTTGGTGATGATCAGTCAATATTTTTGGTCTACATATTGGTATTGTGTCTTTGTGCATATGTTTGTAACAGGCAAAAGGAAACGAGATAGACACATGGTTCCTTTTGGGGATATGCATGGAAACACTTTCTAAGTCGATTTATGCATGTATGTATGTCCGAATTGGATGAAATTTGGCACAGCTCGTCTATTTGGCCCAAGGCCGAACCCTATTGAAATTGGGACAAATCTATTCAGATTTAGATATAGCTCCTATATATATATTTTCGCCCGATTTAATGTAAATAGTATACCAAAGACCACACATATCTTTATATTTCCACGAAATTTGGCATAGCGTACTGTGTTGAGTCTAGAATGATGTGTGTAAAATTTCTTTAAAATCTGTTCAGAATTAGATACAGATGTTCGACCGATTTAATGTAAATAGTGCACCAAAGTCCCTATAAATCTTTCGATATCAACAAACTTTGGCATAGCCTACTAAATTGAGTCTAGAATGATGTGTGTTAAGTTTCGTGAAAATCGGTTCAGATATAGATATAGCTTCCATATATATTTTCGTCCGATTTAAGGTAAATGGCGCACCAAAGTCGCTATATATCCTTCGATTTCAACGAAATTTGGCATACCATACTGAATTGAGTCTAAAATGAGGAGTTTACGTTTGGTGGCGTTGCATGAAATATTGCAGAGAGTATTACATTGAAACTTGTTGAAATCGGTTCAGGTTTATATATAGCTTCCATATATATTTCTGATTTTGTCTAAATTGTGTGCCAAAGAACTAAAGTTTTTTCTATTGCGACGAATTTCTGCACAACGTATAATTTTGGAGCTACAATAACGCGAATTGGAGTTTGTAAAATATTTTCATATGTATATATAACCCCTATATATTTTCGTCTGAGTTCATACAAGTTGTGCATCAAATAATAGATGTTTCTTCTACTGAGATGAAATTGTGTTTATTCACTTGTTGATCTTATTGTGAATAGGCAAGCGAATTAAAATTTTGTGTCTTGTTGTCGACAAATTTTAGGTCTAATAGCGCATTCGTATATTCATTCCGAAGCTACAGCTTTTCTGCAGTGGCCTTTCCATTTATGTTTCCTATGAGACTTTTGGATATCTGTTCGATAAGGTTATAATAAGGTTATAATTTTGCCTAGGAATATTTTTTCCTTGTACTATACTACTTCTGTCCTCTTCGTGAGAGGACATATTTCCCACCGATCTCAGTATGGGCCACAGATCCCATTTTTTTGGCCATAATTAGAACAGAGGGTTTATGATTTAAAATGCCATATATAAGGGTTTCGGGGACGTTGATTTCGATTCTACAAGAAAAAAGTATAAATTCAATAGGGTGGATCGATTTTGAAAATAAAATGAATTCAATATAGCGAATCAAACTATTTTGAACTTCAAATGAATTCAAAATGGCGGATCTAACATAAGAACATTTTGAATATATCATCTTTTAGCAGTATTTAATATCAAAATAGCATGAAATTGTTGGTGTATGTATTATAGGTATAAAACAATGCCATACCTTAATTAACTATGAAAAATAGCCGATTTGATTGACCATGCCGATCTATATTCCGAACCTGGGCAATATTTCGTGATATTTCCCCCGTCATTACAGGTGAAAGCACGTCTTTCTTACACTGACAATTTTTCCGAATATTGTTTTCTCGGGGTGAACATTTATACCATAACATTCAAAGAGAAAGATCTTGGCTGACTTGATCCGCCGAATAGTGACAGATCATTACAAAAGCCCTTCAGATTAGTTCATCAATTTCCTTTCCCAAAATTACTACATCACCAGCATTGTGTTTGAACATAACATGAACTTCTTGGAAAAATTCTCAGCGTTCAGCGCTATATTTCCTCTCTATAGTGTGGTATTGAGTTACTAAATAATATCCGAATACGTAGATAAATATCAGTAAATATTATGTATAAGTCCAACAGTAGATAGTTATCGGGTCTATGTCCTTCAGGAGAAAATATATACGCCATAAAATACAAATTTCGTAAATTTGCACACAAAAGTCTAGGTCCATTTGACCCGCTAAATATTGATCGACCATCATGAAATGTGTCATGCTTGGCCAGATTCTCGTGTAAAATTTCATGGTGTTTGGGCCATAATTGTAGCCTCTCATTCCCTAAATATTAACGGATTATTACAAAAAACAATAAGGGATTTCTTTGGTCAGAACCCGCCCTAAATATTAACGGATTATTACCAAAAACAATAAGGGATTTCTTTGGTCAGAATCCGCCCTACATGCAAAATTTCGTGACGATCGATCCATAATTGTGACCAGTGTTGTGTTTACACACATGTCTAGATCGACTCTAGACGAGATATGATGATCGGTATACTAAAAGGTGGGTCTAGGAACAATATTTCGCGGGTTTACTAACTCTTGGGGCCAGTGTTGCCAAAACTTTGTCATTAAAAAATGCTAGATTTTGTTTAGAAAAATGCTAGAAAATGCTAAAAATTTTTAAAAAGTGCCAAATAAAAGTGCTAAAAGGTTTAAAGAAGGAATTTCGCTTAAAGCTAATAATGAAATCTGTATTTCTTAAGATTTGCTTGCAAAACCTGGAAATATATAGCTCGCAATGTCCTTTTTGGGGTAGCCCCAACCGATTTAGCTATAATTTGATATTTTGAATTTTCATTGAAAACAAGTAAAAAAGTGTGGTTTGCGGAGGTCTTCGGAATTACACACAGACTTTATATAAGATATATAAGAAATATGTTTTTATCAGAGGTTTCGGATTTAATGTTGATAAAATTGTATAAACTACTTGGTCCATTGATATAGGGTTGGTATAGAGAATATACCAATGCAATAATATTGCATTTATAAATATTAAAAAATGTTGACCATCTTTGGAAATAATCTAAAATTCGTAAAAATAATGGTATGTGCAAAGTTTGGTTCATATATGACATTCCGATCGCCTGATATTGGATTTACAAATATTGAAAATTTTGACCATTTGTGGGGGAGGTACCAGAAGGAATGGACAAAGGGTCCCATATTCCTACTTGACCTAGGATAGATGAAGAGTTTGGTTCAAATCGGACATTCCATTACCCTGATATTGGATTTACTAACCGACCGATATTCACCATCTTCGAACTTAAATATGTTTGGAAGAAATATTAAATTCAAATTTTGGATGAAATCGATTACTCCCTTCGAGAGTTATAGTGCGCACCAGCCAGACAGATAGACAGACGGACGGACATGCGTAAATCGACTCCAAATTTTCTGAAACGGATTTGGTCCAAAGAAACATAGGGTCTAAAACCAATATTTCGATGAGGCATATTTTCACCGTATTAAAGTGTATATACCCTCATTAGCCATAAGGCTGAGGGTATAAAAAATCTGCCTACCAAACATTATCAATATGTGTCCACGTTTTGGTATAGAGCGGTAACTCCATTATTCGTTGGTTTGGTGACTTTAGGCACATTATTCAAACGAAGTGGTTTCAATTTGATATTTTGGATTCTCATTAAGCAGGAAATCTCCATACCAAGAATTATCAATATTGGGCCGTTTCGGGGTAGCCTCCAGAAAGCGGTCGGGGACGTTTTTTAATAGAATTGATTGTAATATCACATTGCGCGTAGGCTTCGAAGGCTGGCTTAAAGTACCGATCTGTTTTCGGTATTTTGAGGGATGTTGCCGTATTCTCTGGTTCTTGTTAGGGTAAAAAATATTTATACGGACAAATTCTATATTTGATCATATATTCCATATAAAATTTCCGTCCTATTCGCATAATTTTAAAGTTTTAAAAGCCACCGAAGTGGCTGTAATTTCAAATATATATTTGGCGAAAATGTTCGAATTATATCCATTTTTGACATAACTCCCATATAAAATGGGACGTGACCCATTTTTGGCTATAATTTGACATTTCAGAAAGTTTGGGTTCATGATTGTTTTTTTCATTTTCCCTAATAAACAACCTAATACCAGACCATGTCACAGTCACCATATGGGGTACTGAACCATGTTTTAAGAAAATTTTAATAAACACCACTGAACCACGTGGTGTTCAACATGTTCAACGGTGTTCAACGGCAATTTTTTTACTATAAAACCAAATAGACTGAAATTTTTGAAAATATCCAGAAAAAAATAAAAAATGCTAAAAAAGATGCTAGGTGCTAGACCAATTTTTTTGGTGCTAATCGAGTTTAAAAAGTGCTAAATCTAGCACTAAAAGTGCTAAATTGGCAACACTGCTTGGGGCTGACAACATAGTTGTGTAGGGTATAAACATTCATATACATTTTAGTAATTTCCCACCACCCAATTCTTGTTGCACCGTGTAATTTATGATTTTTATCTTTCAGGAAAGCCTTTCAAAATATATACTCCCTCCTCCGGCCGGAAGGTGGCAATTGTCTACTAACAGTATTCGCACGTTCTCCATACTATGATGCCTATCAGAAGCTGAGCAAAACAATTCAATGGTCTGCGTATATGACGGATGTTGAAAATTACACTTGTTCGTGGCATTATGCCTACGATCCCGTCGGTGAGGTTAATAAAATGTTAAACGATTGTGGTTTGCATGATATTGATGTCCAGTTGCGACCGACAATTTACACTTATGCCAGTATTGAGGATTTTAAAAGTAAGTAACAAGATATTTTAAAATTTTTTATATAAAAAATTATTTTTATTATGTCTATTTTATAGAAAATATGAAAGCAGTCTCACACTATACACATCGTATCCCTGTGGAAAGACAGGATGAATTTATGAATGATTTTGCCGAGGCCATGATGAAGGCTAAACCTAATTTTAAATATTTCAATGATTGCAATGGTGGATTTAATTTTCCCTTTGAACAGTTGATAATTTTTGCAAGGAAATAAGAAACATATATATATATATATATATATATTATTTTTTTAATTATTTAATAAATTAATAACAATTATTTTTATATCATAAAATAATGTCGTAAAACATTTAAGCGATTTGGCTTTATGTAAGCAAATCACTGATCTGATCATTCAGACAATTGAATTATTTTTGCAAAGACTATCAACGAAAGCTGCATATATAGGGGAGACTGGGGCACCTTCGGCATCGGGGCACCTTCGGCAATCGCGTTTTCGATATGAAGCTCTCACCGTACATCACTAGTTTCGATACATGGGTATCGAATATCGAAATAAATAACTGACACAAAGTTTGAAATTTCTAACTAATAAGCTTATTTAGATACATGGGTTTTTGTATTTTTATAGATGTTTCTGTAATATTTCAATTCCATTTCGTAAGTATTTCGTGTATAAAACTTTTAATTTTTTTAAGACAATATTATTAAAATGTGGTTAACTACGATGTGTATTATTATAGAAATATTTAAAAATATAATGTTTTTACAAAACTGATCGAAAACAATGAAAAAAAAACTATAAAAAGTACATTCGGGGCACATTCGGCATTTTAAAGTGGGACACATTCGGCCATTTACAGATTGTGCAATATTATTTCCTTAAAATGTTTTTGAGTTTGTCTTTAAAACTAATCCTTTAATATGGTTCGAAATTGCATATATAAGATCAAACGTGTTTGTATTGACGAAAATGCGATAGAAAAAACCTATTTCTGATAGTGTGTGCGACCTTTAGATTTCAACGTCCGTCGCTAGGAAATACAGCCCAGAAATTCAAACATGTTGTCGTGTATTAAACCCAATAGAGCCTTTAGAGTATCTGAATTTCAACCAGACTGATAGCGATGATAATTACCCGGCTATGACTATGGTGCCGAATGTGCCCCATAAAATGCCGAAGCTACCCCGGGTTGGGGCACATTCGGCGAATTTGACTTTTTGTACAAAACTGTAAAATTTTTTAACTAATACTATTTTTTATATCTTTTTGGTACTATTTTTTATAATTAAATGTCCGAGGACAATAATCAGCCATAAAGTTGTTATATATGTTGAATAAGTACTGAGATATAGAGCTCTAAAAAAAAGTGCCGAAGGTGCCCCAGTCTCCCCTACTTAGTTATATATATATATATATAAATATATATATATATATATACTAGCATATGCCCGCTACGTTGTTAGCGGATCTTTCTATAATTAAAATATATAAACATTAATTTAGCTACGCAATACACTTTCGGATTAAGTCTAAATTTGAAACATTTCGAATAATGATAGGTCCTATATCTTAATTTTTTATAAACTTGTATTTATATATCCTGAAAGTGTACTATTTTCTCGACCCTCCCGATGGACCAATGCAAATAGTATCATAATACGTTTTTAAACTTATTTGTTCCTTACGGTAATTTAATACTAACGAATTTTCACCCACAATTTAAATTGTACCAAATTTAGTACACAGTAGTACGAAATTATAAAACCTCCTTCTTACCACAAACCTGCACCCCCATAGTGATTCTAAATCCAAGTTTCAGGATTCCAACTATATCGTTTCATTCACAATTAAAATTGTACCAAATTTAGTACACAGTAGTACGAATTTCCAAAACTTCCTACATACCCCAATTCTACACTTCCACAGTGATCCTAAATCAAAATTTGAGGATCCAACTCTATCGGTTTACCCACAATTTAAATTGTACCAAATTTAGTACACAGTAGTACCAATTTCCAAATCGTCCAACATACCCCAATCCTACACCTCCACAGTGTTCATAAATCAAAAGTTCAAGTAGTAGTACCAATTTCCAAATTCTCCTACATACCCCAATCCTACACCTTCACAGTGATCCTAAATCAAAATTTCAGGATTCCAACTCTATCGCTTCACCCACAATTTAAATTGTACCAAATTTAGTACACTTAGTACAAATTTCTAAAACTTCCTACATACCCCAACCCTACACCCCCACAGTGATCCCAAATCCAAGTTTCAGGATTCAAACTATATAGATTCAATCACTATTCAAATTGTACAAAATTTAGTACACATTAGTACAAATTTCTAAAACTTCTCACATATCTCAATCTTACACCTTAACAGTGATCCTGGCTCCAAATTTCATGATTCTAGCTCTATTCGTTCATCTAACATTCAAATTTTACCAAATTTAGTACCCATAAGTATTATTTTCGCAAACTGAATCCTGACCCCAATCCCACACCCCTACAGTGATCCTGACTCCAAATTTCATTGTTCCCGCTCTATAGGATCACCTAAATCCAAACTGTACCGATTATAGTACGATTTAGTACTTTTCGTACACATAAGTAACAAATTTTCAAAACTACGTTCATATCCCAATCCTACACTCCGACGGTAATTTTAATTTGAAATTCCAGGATTCCAGTTCGATTTGTACCTCCAAATCAAATTTGTACCAAATAGAGTAACATATATTACTTTTCGTACACATGAGTACACGCTTTCCAAACTCTCTTCATATCGACCCTAATTCTCAACCTTAATTTGGATTCCAAATTTCAAGTTTTTAGCTCAATCCATTCATATGCTACGAAATTGTACCAAATTTAGTACATTTCAGTACTTTTCCGATACTTATTGTTGGAATTTCCAAAAAGTCCTTTTCTACATCTATTCTACACTCCATCAGTGACCCTTAATCCAAATTTCAGATTTCTAGCTCTACCGGTTCGCCAAATACAAATGATACCATATTTAGTACTTTTTAGTACCTTTCGTACAGTTCTAGTACGAATTTCCAAAAACCCAGCCTGCCACCTTTGGACCAAGAGTCACACTCACCCAAAATGTCAAGATTCTAGCTCCAGCCGTTTCGTCTGGGCGTTGATGAATAGTTAAATCAGTCAGTCGGTCAATCACTTTACTCTTTTATTAGTATAGATTAAATTTGTACCAAATATAGTACCATATAGTACTTTTCGTACACATGAGTAAGCGCATTCAAAACCATCTCCGTAAATGGATCCTACATCTCAACCATAATTCACACTCCAAATTTAAAGTTTTTAACGCTATCCGTTCACATGCTACAGAATTGTACCAAATTTAGTACATTATCGTATTTTTCGGATAGTTGTAGTTCGATTTTCCAAAAACCCTTTGGTATATCTATCCTACACTCCATCAGTGACCCTCAATCCAAATTTCAGATTTCTAGCTCTACTGGTTCGCCAAATATAAATGATACCGTATTTAGTACATTTCGTACAGTTCTAGTACGAATTTCCAAATCTTCCTACATATCCCAATCCTACACCTCCACAGTGTTCATAAATCAAAAGTTCAAGATTCCAACCTAAATTTAGTACATAGTAGTACAAATTTCCAAATCCTCCTACACACCCCAATCCTACACCTCCACAGTGATCCTAAATCAAAATTTCAGGATTCCAACTATATCGCTTCACCCACAATTTAAATTGTACCAAATTTAGTACACTTAGTACAAATTTCTAAAACTTCCTACATACCCCAACCCTACACCCCCACAGTGATCCCAAATCCAAGTTTCAGGATTCAAACTATATCGGTTCACTCATAATTCGAATTGTACCAAATTTAGTACACATTAGTACAAACTTCTAAAACTTCTCACATATCTCAATCTGACACCTCAACAGTGATGCTGGCTCCAAATTTCATGATTCTAGCTCCACTAGTTCACCTAAAATTCAAATTGAACCAAATTTAGTACCATTTAGTACCCATATGTATTATTTTCGTAAACTGAATCTTGACCCCAATCCCACACCCATACAGTGATCCTGATTCCAAATTTTATTGTTCCCGCTCTATAGGATCACCCAAATCCAAACTGTACCGATTATAGTACGATTTAGTACTTTTCGTACACATAAGTAACAAATTTTCAAAACTATCCCAATCCTACACTCCGACGGTAATTTTAATTTGAAATTCCAGGATTCCAGTTCGATTTGTACCTCCAAATCAAATTTGTACCAAATATAGTACCATATTGTACTTTTCGTACACATGAGTACACGCTTTCCAAACTCTCTTCATATCGACCCTAATTCTCAACCTTAATTTGGATTCCAAATTTCAAGTTTTTAGCTCAATCCATTCATATGCTACGAAATTGTACCAAATTTAGTACATTTCAGTACTTTTCCGATACTTATTGTTGGAATTTCCAAAAAGTCCTTTTCTACATCTATTCTACACTCCATCAGTGACCCTTAATCCAAATTTCAGATTTCTAGCTCTACCGGTTCGCCAAATACAAATGATACCATATTTAGTACTTTTTAGTACCTTTCGTACAGTTCTAGTACGAATTTCCAAAAACCCAGCCTGCCACCTTTGGACCAAGAGTCACACTCACCCAAAATGTCAAGATTCTAGCTCCAGCCGTTTCGTCTGGGCGTTGATGAATAGTTAAATCAGTCAGTCGGTCAATCACTTTACTCTTTTATTAGTATAGATTAAATTTGTACCAAATATAGTACCATATAGTACTTTTCGTACACATGAGTAAGCGCATTCAAAACCATCTCCGTAAATGGATCCTACATCTCAACCATAATTCACACTCCAAATTTAAAGTTTTTAACGCTATCCGTTCACATGCTACAGAATTGTACCAAATTTAGTACATTATCGTATTTTTCGGATAGTTGTAGTTCGATTTTCCAAAAACCCTTTGGTATATCTATCCTACACTCCATCAGTGACCCTCAATCCAAATTTCAGATTTCTAGCTCTACTGGTTCGCCAAATATAAATGATACCGTATTTAGTACATTTCGTACAGTTCTAGTACGAATTTCCAAATCTTCCTACATATCCCAATCCTACACCTCCACAGTGTTCATAAATCAAAAGTTCAAGATTCCAACCTAAATTTAGTACATAGTAGTACAAATTTCCAAATCCTCCTACACACCCCAATCCTACACCTCCACAGTGATCCTAAATCAAAATTTCAGGATTCCAACTATATCGCTTCACCCACAATTTAAATTGTACCAAATTTAGTACACTTAGTACAAATTTCTAAAACTTCCTACATACCCCAACCCTACACCCCCACAGTGATCCCAAATCCAAGTTTCAGGATTCAAACTATATCGGTTCACTCATAATTCGAATTGTACCAAATTTAGTACACATTAGTACAAACTTCTAAAACTTCTCACATATCTCAATCTGACACCTCAACAGTGATGCTGGCTCCAAATTTCATGATTCTAGCTCCACTAGTTCACCTAAAATTCAAATTGAACCAAATTTAGTACCATTTAGTACCCATATGTATTATTTTCGTAAACTGAATCTTGACCCCAATCCCACACCCATACAGTGATCCTGATTCCAAATTTTATTGTTCCCGCTCTATAGGATCACCCAAATCCAAACTGTACCGATTATAGTACGATTTAGTACTTTTCGTACACATAAGTAACAAATTTTCAAAACTATCCCAATCCTACACTCCGACGGTAATTTTAATTCGAAATTCCAGGATTCCAGTTCGATTTGAAGCTCCAAATCAAATTTGTACCAAATATAGTACCATATAGTATTTTTCGTACACATGAGTACACGCTTTCCAAACTCTCTTCATATCGACCCTAATTCTCATTCTTAATTTGCATTCCAAATTTCAAGTTTTTAGCTCAATCCATTCACATGCTACGAAATTGTACCAGATTTAGTACATTTCAGTACTTTTCCGATACTTATAGTTCGAATTTCCAAAAAATCCTTTGCTACATCTAGTCTACACTCCATCAGTGACCCTCAATCCAAATTTCAGATTTCTAGCCCTACTGGTTCGCCAAATACAAACGATACCATATTTAGTACTTTTTGTACCGTTATAGTACGAATTTCCAAAAATCCAGCCTTATCTGTCACCTTTGGACCAAGAGTGACACTCACCCAAAATGTCAAGATTCTAGCTTCAGCCGTTTCGTCTGGGCGTTGATGAATCGTTAAATCAGTCAGTCAATCACTTTACTCTTTTATTAGTATAGATTAAATTTGTACCAAATATAGTACCATATAGTACTTTTCGTACACATGAGTAAGCGCATTCAAAACCATCTCCTTAAATGGATCCTACATCTCAACCATAATTCACAATTCAAATTTAAAGTTTTTAACGCTATCAGTTCACATGCTACAGAATTGTACCAAATTTAGTACATTATCGTACTTTTCAGATAGTTATAGTTCGAATTTCCAAAAAACCTTTAGTACATCTATCCTACACTCCATCAACGACCACCAAACGAAATTTCAGAGTTCTAGCTCCACCGGTTCGCCAAATACAAATGGTATCACATTTAGTACTTTTCGTACCGTTCTAGTACGAATTTCCAAAAACCCAGCCTTATCTGTCCCATTTGGACCAAGAGTGACCCTCACCCAAAATTTCAAGATTCTAGCTTCAGCCGTTTAGTCTGGGCGTTGATGAATCGTTAAATCAGCCAGTCAATCAGTCAATAACTTTACTCTTTTATTAGTATATATATATATATATATATATCTAATTGGATATCTAATTGGACTCAAAGAGAATATTAAAATGCTACTCAAATGTATCCAAGGGAAAAATAAAATTTCTCAGTTTTCCAGGTGTTAAACTATAGGTATTCAAATAATTACAATTTGTAATTGAATAATTAAAATTTTTTTACAACAACAAATGCTATGAATTTTATTGTTTTGTGATGATACACGTGCTCGCAATAGTTATTAGACAGCAGCACTAAGAAAGATGTTAGTGGACCACGTCAGTGATGGGTGGATATCCGACCATCCATTGTTTTAAGTGTTGCGCGTGGAATACGATGAATGGATGTAATGAAGGAGCATCGTACACAGTATCTCAAAACCAATGTCAAGTTCAAGACTGTTTTGCATAGATAGATAGCGGAATATTTACTCGCATACATTGTTATATAAATTCAGTTCAATGTACCCCAACGTTTTATGTAAAAGTGTGGATAAGAACAGTGAGAGGCTGTAAAGATGACTGTTGTATTTATGAATGAAATATTATCACACATAATAATGACACATAAAATTATGTCTGAGAATATTAAGGTTTGGAAATTACCGATTTATTTTCAGTCCGAGGAACTTGGGAATTTTCATTCCTGGGATCCCTGGAATTATTACAAACGGAATATATTTATAATGGTTTATTCATCTATCAAATACTAAGAAGAATTGTGGTTATATGTCATTGTACAATAAAACGGCATATACATTAGAACTTTTTACCGGGTTAACCTACTTTATGAGGATTTGTTTGACATATCGACGCTTCCGAATTTAACGATTCATCAACGTCCAGACGAAACGGCTGAAGCTAGAATCTTGAAATTTTGGGTGAGGGTCACTCTTGGTTCAAATGTGACAGATAAGGCTGGGTTTTTGGAAATTCGAACTAGAACGGTACGAAAAGTACTAAAACGTACTAAATGTGATGCCATTTGTATTTGGCGAACCGGTGGAGCTAGAACTCTAAAATTTGGTTTGGTGGCCGATGATGGAATGTAGGACAGATGTACCAAAGGGTTTTTGGAAATTCGAACTATAACTATCCGAAAAGTACGTAAATGTACTAAATTTGGTACAATTCTGTATCATGTGAACGGATAGAGCTAAAAACTTGGAATTTGAAATTGGATTTGGGTGAACCGATAGAGCGGGAACAATAAAATTTGGAGTCAGGATCACTGTAGGGGTGTAGGATTGGGGTCAGGACTCAGTTTAAGACATTATTACCTATGGGAACTAAATGGTACTAAATTTGGTACAATTTGAATTTTAGGGGAACCAATTGATCTAGAATTATGAAATTTGGAGTCAGGATCATTGTTGAGGTGTAAGATTGAGATATGTAGGGAGTTTTAAAAATGTGTACTAATGTGTACTAAATTTGGTACAATTTAAATTGTGGGTGAACCGATAGAGTTGGAATCCTGAAACTTGGATTTAGGATCACTGTGGGGGTGTTGGTTTGAGTTAAGTAGGAAGTTTTGGAAATTCGTACTAAATGGTACTAAATTTGGTAAAATTCGAATTTTAGGTGAACCAATTGAGCTAGAATTATGAAATTTGGAGTCAGGATCATTGTTGAGGTGTAAGATTGAGATATGTAGGGAGTTTTAAAAATGTGTACTAATATGTACTAAATTTGGTACAATTTAAATTGTGGGTGAACCGATAGAGTTGGAATCCTTAAACTTGGATTTAAGATCAGTGTGGGGGGGTAGGATTGGGGTATGCAAGAATTTTGGGAATTAGTACCACTGTGTACTAATTTTAGTACAATTTGAATTGTGAGTGAACTGATAGAGTTTGAATCCTAAAACATGAATTTAGCATCACTGTGGGGGTGTAGGATCGGGGTATTTAGAAGTGTTGAAATGTTGTACTACTGTGTACTAAATATTGTACAGTTTGAAATGTGGGCGAACCGATAGAATTGGTATCTTGAAACTTGGATTTAGGATCATTGTGGGGGTGTAGGATTGGGGTATGTAGGAAGTTATAAAAAATCGTACAAATGTGTATTAAATTTTGTACAATTTAAATTTCTGGTGAACCAATACAGCTGGAATCCTGAAATTTGGAGTGAGGGTTACAGTTTCAAAATAGTGCCAAATGTGGATTTGAGTAAACCGATAGAGCTAGAATCTTGAAATTTGAAGTTAGGATCACTGTCGGGGTGTAGGATTGAGCTATGTAGAAAGTTTTGGACATTCGTAATTATGTTTACTAAATGGTACCAAATGGTGGTTAGGATCACTGTTGGGGGGTTCGAATGGGGTATGTAGGAAGTTTTGGAAATGTCTACTAATGTGTACTAAATGGCACTAGATTTGGCACAGTTTGAATTAAAAGCTAACCGATAGAGCTGAAATCTTGAAATTGAGTAATAAGATCTTCATTAGATTGCATGATGTAGGTAGTAATGGAAATTTGTACATATGTGTATTAAATGGCACTAAATTTGAAACAGATTGGATTTAAGTGAACCAATAGAATCCTGAAATTTGAAATTAAGATTGGGGTATGTGGGAAGTGTTGGAAATTCGCATGTTAATGTAGGGAGTTATGGCAATCTATATATTTATGTTTACTAACTGGTACTTAATTTGGATTTGGGTGAAGCTATATTTGAAATTTGGAAATTTAAAAGAGTACAAAGGGTAAAAAATGACACCAAATTGTGTATAGAGCTTGATTTCTTTGCGGTTCTAAATGTGTTAATATTGGTTGGTATTGGGTTTTAAATACTTCCCACATTCGCTGACGAAGTAGCGGGTATATGCTAGTAACATAATATAAAACTAAATATAAGTTACTATTATCTTTTGACATATTTTGTGCCAATTTCAGCTTTTTCCGCGCAATCGAACTCATAGCATTTGTAGACATGTGAAAATTTTTGTTCTTTATCAGTCGACTATTTTTTCCAAACTATAGTATGCTATGTTTACTTACACACAAACTACATTTTGAAGTTCGGGGAAAATCATGCTAAGTGAACCTAGAAACACTAAAAACAAAATATCGGCAATGCCAAGTATACATAGCGAACTCGTCATAAAGAAAAGTCCGTGCTGTAATATGCTAAGTCTACTTAGCATTCGAAATAATTCAAAAAGTTCCAAGTCGAAATATGCTAAGTGTACTTACCACATTATGGTATGGAAGTTTCTTAAATCATACGTGCCATGCTAAGTACATTTTTGCTTATAACTTTGGTTTGGATTGGCCGATGATTACCAAAATTTCAGTGTATTTAAATTAAGGACCGTAGTATCTAAAAACGAAAAGAACTTTAAAACATGCTAAGTCGTCTTAGCATACTATGGTTCGGAGGCGTCGATATATGCAATGGCATTTACGGTAAAATGTAAACGTACAATAACATTGAACACTTAAATAATTATTTAAATAATTAATAAATAATTATATCATTATTATTTAGTAACCCATTACCACGAAAATATAGCGT
Organism: Musca vetustissima; assembly: GCF_032173495.1. NCBI lineage: Eukaryota > Metazoa > Arthropoda > Insecta > Diptera > Muscidae > Musca > Musca vetustissima. The sequence goes on along the minus strand of NW_026885762.1, from coordinate 23,562 downwards.
TGATCGCTTTGAAAATTTCCATGAGGATCTAGGTATGGTCAAGGACAACGCCTATAATTTTCGGTAATGATCAGATAATACTATTGGGGTGAAGTGGACCGAAAACTTAATTTTTTTGTGTTTTTTTTTCGAGTCGATCTATAGGGCACAATTGAAAGCCGAACATCACAACGGTGAAGGGAATCTGGACAAGTAATTACAGCTGCGGTCAAAATAATAACTGTGTAATGTATTGACATATTCTTACTGAAGCAAACCATCTTCTTTTTTATTTGAAATCGCCATTGTTTAATACATATCCATATTGTTGTCCTGAAATTTTTTGCTAATCGACTGGATTGTTTTGGATCATTGTCCTATTGAAATTTCTGCATATTGAGCTGCATAAATTGCATTTTGAATCCAATATCTTGGTGCAAATCCGCAGTACGAGAGAAACATTCAAAGCTTCGAATGTTATAGAGATCTTAAATTTTGTTTTGTGGACGTCTCACAAACTGTGAGGATCCAGTATCACTATATAACACTATTTTGGAATCGTCCGATCACAGTGCGTTTCTTCGGTTTCCAACAATTGATTTTGAATTGATTTTGACCGCAACTGTAGAAGGGCTGTACCGAATATTAGTAATATTTGTTGACCTCTAGTCGGTCAGGAAGGTGTAAATATATTGCCACGCTTCGTTTAAGACCCTAAAAAATATTTTTTGAAAACCCACGCTTTGTTTGGAAAAATAATCTTTAAAATCCACGCCTTGTTTTAGTCTGTTTGGAAAAATACTCTTTAAAAAATCCACGACTTGTTTGAGTCCCTTGAAAAATATTCTTTAAAAAACCCACGCCTATTGTAGCCCCTGAAAAAATGTACCTTAAAAAATCCACGCCTATTGTACCCCTGAAAAAAATATACCTTTAAAAAATCCACGCCTATTGTAGGCCCTGAAAAAATATTTTTTTAAAAAATCCACGCCTATTGTAGCCCCTGAAAAAAATATTTTTTTAAAAAATCCACGCCTGTTGTAGCCCATATAATATTAATATTTATAACTTTTTAAATGTCATTTTGTTTAAAATGACAAATTTGAAATATGATCCGCATATTTTTCACAATATGTCAAAATTGATCCCTATGAAAAATGTGATCATCTGTCAATCTGCGATGCCATAGGCGTAGTACTTTGTGGGAGATAAAAATTATTGTACACACACCCCTAAAAATTAGATTGCTCCAAATGCCTTAAACAGGCACGCATACACAAGCCCCCAACTAAGTTCCCAATGATCTTGACAATGAATTTGAAAATTGTCACCTATTGACACTCTCTATTGTACGCCACATTCATTTCTCAGATTTGAATACGAATAGAAGATGATTGAGATTTCATTAATGTGGACACTCAGTCTGGCTGGCTGGTATGGAATACTAAATGTCGCCAGTGAGAGTCATATAAAAGAAAGTATCGGGTATTGGATGCCATTTAATATTCTACGGAACGGCAAAGTGCTAACACATTGGCTGACGGACGGACTGACTGGCTAGCTGGAATCCCTCCCCCACAGGCACAGACATACGAAGCGACAAGATAATTATCGTGAAGACATGAATCAGGCCTCCCTGTATCACCGAGCTAATGAGGTGCAACGTCACGATGCCGAACAAATTATCCAAGAATATGTCGATAAATTTGAGTGGCGCCATGACGGTATGGATTGTCTGTTGGATGTGGGTACAGGTTCGGGTGATGTCCTCATGGATTTCGTCTATCCAATAATGCCGAAAAAATTCGATCGCATTGTGGGTTCGGATATTTCACGAAAAATGATCGAATTTGCCCGGAAGTGTTATCGTGATGTGAAGCAATGTGAATTCAAGGTTTTGGATATTGGAACAGAGGAGCAGCTACCCAAAGATATGAAGGGGGCATTTGATCATGTGACCTCGTTCTACTGTCTCCATTGGATACAAAATCAAAGGTGGGATACATACACACGAAGCTACAAATTTTCTAAAATAATTATTTACTTCCGAATTCTAGACAAGCTTTACAAAATATCTATGATCTACTGCGTACTGAGGGTGGTGACTGTCTGCTGGTATTTTTGGCCTCCAATGCCGTTTATGATGTTTGCAAGTTACTAAGTAAATCCACCAATTGGTCACCCTATATGCAGGATGTAAATCGTTTCATCTCTCCACTACACCATTCGAATGATGCGAAGTGGGAATTTACACAAATGCTGAAGGAGACGGGCTTCACTCAGCTTCATGTGGAGATGAGGGATAAGGTTTACATCTATCAGAATGAAGAGATATTAAAAGGTAAAATAAACAATTTTTAAAATTTCCAAATGATTTAGTATTTCCAAATAATTTTCCAGATAACTTTAAAGCCATTTGCCCCTTCCTGGAGCGCATACCCTTATCGCAGCACAATGACTTCTTGGATGATTTTGTAGATACTGTTACGAGTCTGGATTTAAGACGCTGCGATCCTAATGGCAAAACCCACAAATTCCTATCACCCTATAAACTAATTGTGGCCTATGCCAAGAAACCGGCATTAGTGGAAAATCTTCTCAGCGAATTTATTATATCCGCCGAAGATCAGGAGAAGAAGCAAGAGAATGGCGTAGAAAAGAAAAATATAAAATAGTTTGTTAATTTCGAAAAGAAGATCACTTTATGCTTGAAATTTTATTTGTTATAATTTGAGAGGTGGCTGAGGAATTTGAAAATTACTTCTTAGGAGAAAAAAACCTGTAAGTATAATATGGGGCCAAAAGTCTCAGTGGATTTTATAAAAATAATATTTTATGGGTTATAATTGTCACGGATTTCTTCAATTACATCTTTTTGAGGACCTAGCCAGCCGTATATTTGTAAAAAAATATTCTTCGGGGATTACTACAGGCTTGGATTTGCATACCTACACAACTATATCCTACCACCTATTAGTATACTGATCGTCATATCTCGACTAGCTGAGTCGATTTGTGTCCATCCGTCTGTCCATTATATTTTGTATACGCGCAAAATTTTTCTTGTAGGCTTGATTTGGGCCAAAGAAGACCCATATCCGTTAATTTTGCTGATCAAATGGACAAAAAACTTTATTATTGTCTGTTTTTTGGTCCTTCTATAGGTCACAACTATGACCCGAACATCACGAAATTTTACAGGGGAGAAAGAATCTCATCAAGGAACAAGCTTGGCTCTTTACGTGGTAATCGGTCAATATCTAGAGGGTACAATTGTCCATGACTTTTGTGTTACCAAATTTGCTTTCTATGGCGTATATGTTTACCCCAGAAGGACATAGATCGGATAAGTTCCAAAATGAGTGGTTGGCCTTTAAATTGATATCAATTACATTGTTGAAGGACTCGGATGTGGGAGTTATACGTACATATTTACAAGGGTCTACGTATTCCAATATAACTATTGCCAAACTAGAGGGTGGAAATGATGATGGCATGGAAATGATGCCCATAATATCCGGTAATGATCACATTAATTTCAGGATATGAAATGGACTGAAAACTGGAGACCACTATTATAATCCGAAAATAACAAATTTTATACGGAGATGGAAATTTGGCCAACTAATTATAGTTGGGTAGTCCCGTTCAACTCGTTCATTGGAACTATTCCGATTAAGGAACGATTAGAACTAGGCCCAGTTCTTTAGTTCCTATATTTGCTTTTTCGGATCTCGTTATTTTTTGTGATCCCGTTACTTCCACTCATCTCATTCCTTTATCCCCATATACTTCATTCGTTCTCTTTCATTTTTCTGAGTCTAGCTTTTGATTCGGAACTAGATGGAGCAAAGGAACTATATGAAGAAACTAGTTCCTTTTCAAAAAAGGATCAAGAATGATCGATCAGCTCCGTAAACTAGATGTCCAAACTCTACAACTAAAGAGACTGACTGTTTTCATTACAAATAATGAACCAGAACTTTTGTGTGTAAAATAACAAAATGAGTTAGACATACGTCGTAAAAATTCCGAACATATTTTGAGTTTCTGAAACAGGCTTCCTTAAATCACCTGATGCCTGCCATCTCGCAGCCGAGCTTATTCTATTGCTTAAAATTTATTAAGAATTAAGGGCCCATTTTTAAAGCGATATTTTTGACTCACATTAGGTATCTTCCTGACAAAAATTATAATTATTGGTCCCCTTTTTTCGGGTAGCCTTTTTGGCATATTTGGGGATTTTGTGCACGGACCTATTAGCCTATTTGGTTGTAATTTGACATTATCAATATTCGAATCCTCTTGGAGGTAGCTCCCCATATTATGTTACGTTTATGTTTAACAATTTAACCATGAGCAATGGAAAATCAGAAGACGACATGTATTCTCACAGGACATAGCAGCCTGCAGTCCCACCTACACCTAGGGGAGCAACTGGTGTGGAGAAGACAGTCAAACGTTAGAACTTTTTCTGTGCCACTGCCCACCCTTTTCAAGTTTCCGGATATGATAACATTCGTGAAATAACAGATCTAAGAGCGTGTGAATGGAAAAAACTGAAGGACTTCAAACAAAATAGAATTCCTAGAAATTTAGGAAAACCAAATCTAATGATAACTTCGTCTAACATTCTTCCTTCTATAGATCACACAACAAGCCACTAAAAGGCTTAAGTGTATGTACTAATATTTAATATGTGGAGGTGTATACCACTCCTCCCCAGATAACGTACTCTCCAATTTTAGGTATTTATTACGGGTTGCAAAATTATCTTGGAAAACAATGCGGAAAGTAGGTATTTCCCGTCTATTCTTTATTACTTCGGAAGTGGCGGTAGTACTTATATATAAGTTCCTAGTGGGGTTGGAAAATGAATTGTAAATAATATTTCTTAGGAAATTCGCCGTCAATACCAGCAGAATTTTGGTATTTCTGAGTTACATTCATTGCTGTACTTATTGATATATTCCCTAAAAATCGATCCACGTTTTTGTATAGGCCCCTATTTGTATACCCTCCACCATAGTATGGAGGGTATATTATTTTTGTCATTCCGTTTGTAACACATCGAAATATTCATTTCCGACCCTATAAAGTATATATATTCTTGATCAGGGTAAAATTCTAAGACGATCTAGCCATGTCCATTTGTCCGTCTGTTGTAATCACGCTATCTTCTGAAGGAATTCGGATAGGGTGCTGAAATTTTGCATAACTCCCATATAAGGGTACCACCCAATTTTCGGTATTTCAACCGAATTCGCTGAAATTTGCTACAGTGGGTTCTTATTGGGTTCCAAATTTCTCCCCAAAAAAATATAAATATTGGTCCACTTTTTCTGGTAGCCCCCATGGGGAGTTTTGATCATATTTTCCCACCGAATTGCCTGTAATTTAGTATTTTGAGTTCTTAATAGGTACCAAAACTCTCCACCAAAAATTATGGATATAGGTCTGTATTTTGGGGTTCTCGAGCGCGTTTTTTCAACCGAATTCGCTGTAATATGAAATTTTGATGTCGTATATGGTAACAAATCTCTCTAGCAAAACTTATTAATATTCGCCCCCTTTTTGGGGTAGTCAACATATAACCCCCATTTTATACCCTCCACCATAGTATGGAGGGTATATTAGTTTTGTTTTTCCGTTTTTAACGCATCGAAATAATCATTTCCTACCCTATAAAGTATATATATTCTTGATCAGCATGAAATTCTATGACGATTTAAGCATGTCCGTCTGTCCGTCTGTTGTAATCACTCTAGCGTCTAAACGAATTGAGATAGATCGCCAACATTTTGCATAGAGTCGTCTTTTGTCTGCAGGCATGTCAAGTTCGAAGATGGGATATATCGGTCCACGTTTAGGCAAAGCTCCCATATAAGGGTACCCCCCCAATTTTAGGTTTTTTGAAGTTCTTGAGTGCATTTTTCAACCGAATTCGCTGAATTTTGGTACTTTGAGTTCTTATTAGGTAGCAAATCTCCCCACCAAAAATTATTAATATAGGTCTATTTTTTCGGATAGCCCCCATATAAGGGTACCCCCAATTTTCGGTATTTTGGGGATCTTGAGCGCGCTTTTCAACCGAATTCGCTGAAATTTGGTACATTGGGTTCTTATTTAGTGCCAAATATCTACACAAAAAATTGTAAACATCGGTCCACTTTTTCTGATAGCACCCATATAAGGGTACCCCCCAATTTTCGGTATTTTGAAGTTCTTGAGTGCGTTTTCAACCGAATTCGCTGAAATTTGGTACTTTGAGTTTTTATTGGGTAGCAAATCTCCCCACCAAAAATTATAAACATAGGTCCTTTTTTTCTGATAGTCCCCATATAAGGGTACCCCCTAATATTCGGTATTTTGGGGTTCTTGAGCGGGTTTTTCAACCGAATTTGCTGTAATTTGGTATTTTGTAGTCGTATATGGTAACAAATCTCCCTATCAAAAATTATTAATATTCACCCCATTTTAGAGGTAGTCCCCATATAACCCACTTTTTTATATCAAAATAGTTATGTAATTTGTTCCGCGTTTTGGGTTTGGTTCTAAGACTCTGTTGTAATCATATTACCTGCGGAGGATATCGAGATGAAAAACTAGAACGTAAGGTTCGATAATGAACTATATATTAACTATAACCCGTATTTAGACCTAGCTCCTCTGTGGGAGGAACGAGAAGGAGTGGACCGATATTCCCCATCTTCGAACCTGAACTAAGTTTCGAAGAAATAATAAGATTAGCAAAGTTTGGATGAAATCAAAATTTTCTGAAATAAATTTGGTCCAAAGAAACATGGGGTCTAGAACCATCTTAACCGTGACATTATCCATAAAGCTGAGGGTATATAATTGTCCATTAAAAATTTCTGAATTTTGTTTTATAGTTTACATTGTGGTTTACATAACCGGTTTGTGGAAATGTCGATATAAGTCCACTTGTTGGTATTTTCCCTATATTTTCATTTCAAGTACCTGTTAGTATATCTATGGCCAATCGGCCCGGCCGAACTTAACGCTTTTTCACTTGTTTATATTAAAATAGTTATCTGATTTGCTCCGCGTTTTGAGTTTGGTTCTAAGGCTTTGATGTAATCATTCCACCTGCTGAGGATATCGAAATAAAAAAGTAGAACGTAAGGTTCGATAATGAACTAAAGCCCGCATTCAGACCTAGTGTAGAGGTTCCAGAAGGAGTGGATCAATATTCGCCATCTTCGAACTTGAACTAAGTTTTGAAGAAATAATAAGATAATAATTAAAGTGTATACACTCACTATCCATTAGGCTGAGGGTTTTTATTATTGTTTACATAATCCCTTTTTAGAAATGTCGGCATAGATCCACCTTTTGCTATGTTCCCTAGATTTTCATTTCTAGTACCTGTCAATGGTGGAGGATATCTAAAGGATATCTTGACGCTTTTTCATTTGTTTATACTCATTGAGTCCAAAAACTGCCAAAGTTTCTGAGTAGAGCGTCACCCCGTCATTATTCAAAATATTGGCGCGTTTTTATACCCTTCACCACACTGTGGTACAGGGTATCATATCTTTGTGCATATGTTTGTATCAGCAAAAGGAAACGAGATAGACACATGGTTCCTTTTGAGAATATGCATAGAATCACTTTATGCATGTCCGTCCGTTGTTAAATTGAAAACAATGTACAGGTCGTATTTATCATCCGATTTGGATGAAATTTGGCACAGCTCATTTATTTGGCCCAAGGACAAACCCTATTGAAATTGGGAAAAATCGGTTCAGATTTAGATATAGCTCCGATATATAATTTCGTCCGATTTAAGGTAAATGTCTTCCGATATGCACGAAATTTGGCATAGCGTACTGAATTGTGTCTATAATGACATGTGCTAAGTTTCATGAAAATCGGTTCCGATTTAGATATAGGTCCCATATATATTTTCGTCCGATTTAATAGAAATGGTGCACCAAAGTTCCTATATATCTTTCGTTTAATTTCATGTCAATGTTCTATCGAAAAGGCGACGTCTGTTATGTGGAATATACCCAAAGTGGTGAAGGGTACCATATAGTCGGCCCAGTCCGACTTTATTACTTTCCTTACTGGTTCAAATCTAATTTAATTTTACCCCAAAAAATTATAAATTTGTATACCCTACACAACGATGTTGTCAGGGTATTATAGCTCTGTATTCGTATATTATTTAGTAACCCATTATCACTCTAGAGAGCGGAACTATAGCGCTGATCGCTTTGAAATGTTCCATGAGGTTCCAGTTATGGTCAAGGACAACGCCTATAATTTTGAGTGATGGTCAGATAATAATTTTGGAATGAAGTGGACCGAAAACATACATTTTTGCGTTATTTCACAAATGAAAGCCGAACATCACAACGCAGCCCACGGTGAAGAGTATTTGGACATTGGCTGTACTGAATACTCGTAATATTCAGAAAATATGTCAGTGTGAGGGCAAGTTTACCTCTAATCGGGCAAGAGGGTGCAAATATCACGAAATATTGCCCAGGGTCGGAATAAACATCCGCAAAAAAATCGTTCCAGAAATTTTTGAACATAGGTTAATATTTTAAAATTGTCCACCATAAAAATACGTGGATTTTTTTTAAATAATGTTTTTATGGGAAACTTTCAAGGCTTTGATTTTTTAAATAATTCTTTTTGGGGTACTTTTCAGGCGTGCATTTTAATTTTGGCAAACTAATGCAAGGTGTGGGGGTTTTTAAGAATATTTTTATAAGCGTTTCCCGCGTTGGTGGGTTCCACAATCCCAATTCTCCTCCTCCAATCACTTCAACCGCCTATTTACTGTTGGTTTACTAATTTTCTTCAATTAGCTATTTGTTTATGCCACAAACATTCCAAACTAATTTTAAAACAAATAAATCTCATTTTACCAAGTTCATGGCGAACTAATTATTCGAAAAAATGTTTTAATGGCAAGAACACAAATAATTCAAATTTAATTACAATTCAAACTTTGTTCACATCAAAGACAATGCCAAACGATGATCATTCGATATTCAATTGCCTGAGAAGAAAAATAAGAATACCAAGTTGGCAGCTAAGTGGCCAAATAAGTAAATATTCCAAGGAAATGTTTACTCAAACCCCTCCCCCACCAATAGAAAAGGCATAGAGGATTTCACACAGCATATACCAGTTCGAAAACCAGTTGTATTATTTAAAATTGAAAAACAAATTTACAATGTGAAATGAAGTGCAAAAAAGGAAAACTTCTGCAAACCCCTACCCCCACCATCAGAGCAAGCATCAGCCAGGGACCAAAGAAATTTCCTCAAGCCTAAATTGAAAATTGGCTGAGAAATGTAGCCAATTAAATACTTAAGATTAAGAAAATGTTACATTAAATAAAAACAATGATGAGAAGAGTGGATGGGCGGGGGGAGGATAGGAGGGGGTGAGTGTTTAAGATTAAATTCGCTAGAAGAAACTGGTATTACATGGTTCAATGACGACTGTCATGCCGTATACTCCATCATTCTGACGGCATAGATGAATGAAGGAATGGTGGAATGTATTGAAAGGAGGATGGGGAGGGGGACGACAGAAATTCATTACAAACAAATTAACAAATAAATCAAATTTCAATACGAAATTATTTTGTTTACTCACAAGAACAATTTATAATGATTTTGTAAATGAGTGGGCACCTCACAAGGAAGGATAGCTGGATAGATTCGCCAAGGAAAGAACAATTTCCCATCCCCTCTCTTTTACTACTTTTTTATAATGAAGACATACAACCACTTGAAGTTTTTCGAATTTTCAAAATGGGAAAGACTTTTCGATTTCCATGGTCTTCTTCTTCAACCACGATATGAAAAAGAACGGATGGCTGGCTGTTATTGGCATTGATGTTCATACGCTCTGCTGCCTATGTTGCAGAGAAGTAAGCGGTAAAATCCTCTTCAAAAATCATTTATCTAAATTAATTCCTGTCGTTTACATTTCGAAAAACAAATCAAAGATTAAGACAAACATTAGTTTTCCAAACCCGGCATACCGGAAATATTTCTTCTGGTGTAAATGTTTTGCTAAGAGCCCCCAAGAAGCTGCCAACTGCCAGTATGGTGGGTCTATTGGGTCATAAACAGAAGCTGAAGCTGTTTTAAAACAATATTTGGTTGTGAGTGTTGAAATCGTTGTTTCTGACAATATAAGGCGGGATAGAAGGGGTTAATGGAAGGAAGTCTTAATGCAAAGTGAACAATTTGAAAGTAAACAGATTAAGTGATGACAACTTCTAAAAAGGCGTGGATTTTTTAAAGAATATTTTTTCAACGACCATCCAACAAGGCGTGGATTTTTTAAAGAATATTTTTTCAAGGACCATCCAACAAGGCGTGGATTTTTTAAAGAACATTTTTTCAACGACCATCCAATAAGGCGTGGATTTTTTAAAAAATATTTTTTCAAGGACCATCCAACAAGGCGTGGATTTTTTAAAGAAAATTTTTTCAAGGACCATCCAATAAGGCGTGGATTTTTTAAAGAATATTTTTTCAAGGACCATCCAACAAGGCGTGGATTTTTTAAAGAATATTTTTTCAACGACCATCCAACAAGGCGTGGATTTTTTAAAGAATATTTTTTCAAGGACCATCCAACAAGGCGTGGATTTTTTAAAGAATATTTTTTCAAGGACCATCCAACAAGGCGTGGATTTTTTAAAGAATATTTTTTCAAGGACCATCCAACAAGGCGTGGATTTTTTAAAGAATATTTTTTCAAGGACCATCCAATAAGACGTGGATTTTTTCCAACAAGGCGTGGATTTTTTAAAGAATATTTTTTCAAGGACCATCCAACAAGGCGTGGATTTTTTAAAGAATATTTTTTCAAGGACCATCCAACAAGGCGTGGATTTTTTAAAGAATATTTTTTCAAGGACCATCCAACAAGGCGTGGATTTTTTAAAGAATATTTTTTCAAGGACCATCCAACAAGGCGTGGATTTTTTAAAGAATATTTTTTCAAGGACCATCCAACAAGGCGTGGATTTTTTAAAGAATATTTTTTCAAGGACCATCCAACAAGGCGTGGATTTTTTAAAGAATATTTTTTCAAGGACCATCCAACAAGGCGTGGATTTTTTAAAGAATATTTTTTCAAGGACCATCCAACAAGGCGTGGATTTTTTAAAGAATATTTTTTCAAGGACCATCCAACAAGGCGTGGATTTTTTAAAGAATATTTTTTCAAGGACCATCCAACAAGGCGTGGATTTTTTAAAGAATATTTTTTCAAGGACCATCCAACAAGGCGTGGATTTTTTAAAGAATATTTTTTCAAGGACCATCCAACAAGGCGTGGTTTTTTTAAAGAATATTTTTTCAAGGACCATCCAACAAGGCGTGGATTTTTTAAAGAATATTTTTTCAAGGACCATCCAACAAGGCGTGGATTTTTTAAAGAATATTTTTTCAAGGACCATCCAACAAGGCGTGGATTTTTTAAAGAATATTTTTTCAAGGACCATCCAACAAGGCGTGGATTTTTTAAAGAATATTTTTTCAAGGACCATCCAACAAGGCGTGGATTTTTTAAAGAATATTTTTTCAAGGACCATCCAACAAGGCGTGGATTTTTTAAAGAATATTTTTTCAAGGACCATCCAACAAGGCGTGGATTTTTTAAAGAATATTTTTTCAAGGACCATCCAACAAGGCGTGGATTTTTTAAAGAATATTTTTTCAAGGACCATCCAACAAGGCGTGGATTTTTTAAAGAATATTTTTTCAAGGACCATCCAACAAGGCGTGGATTTTTTAAAGAATATTTTTTCAAGGACCATCCAACAAGGCGTGGATTTTTTAAAGAATATTTTTTCAAGGACCATCCAACAAGGCGTGGATTTTTTAAAGAATATTTTTTCAAGGACCATCCAACAAGGCGTGGATTTTTTAAAGAATATTTTTTCAAGGACCATCCAACAAGGCGTGGATTTTTTAAAGAATATTTTTTCAAGGACCATCCAACAAGGCGTGGATTTTTTAAAGAATATTTTTTCAAGGACCATCCAACAAGGCGTGGATTTTTTAAAGAATATTTTTTCAAGGACCATCCAACAAGGCGTGGATTTTTTAAAGAATATTTTTTCAAGGACCATCCAACAAGGCGTGGATTTTTTAAAGAATATTTTTTCAAGGACCATCCAACAAGGCGTGGATTTTTTAAAGAATATTTTTTCAAGGACCATCCAACAAGGCGTGGATTTTTTAAAGAATATTTTTTCAAGGACCATCCAACAAGGCGTGGATTTTTTAAAGAATATTTTTTCAAGGACCATCCAACAAGGCGTGGATTTTTTAAAGAATATTTTTTCAAGGACCATCCAACAAGGCGTGGATTTTTTAAAGAATATTTTTTCAAGGACCATCCAACAAGGCGTGGATTTTTTAAAGAATATTTTTTCAAGGACCATCCAACAAGGCGTGGATTTTTTAAAGAATATTTTTTCAAGGACCATCCAACAAGGCGTGGATTTTTTAAAGAATATTTTTTCAAGGACCATCCAACAAGGCGTCCTGGCAGGACACCCTGCCGGAATGATACATTCATTATTTCCCAAGTAAGTATGTAAGTATGTGAGTGAGTAACAGTCTAACAGGAAGAAAATGGAAAATTTACATAAACAAATGTTCACTGGCATTAATAACACATTTCGGAATTCCGCGGTGACGTGCTGATGTCTACATACACACACATTTGCATACATGTCTCACCAACCAACCACTCCGGAGAAAGAGATCAACTAACCAAATTTTAGACTGTCGTGAACAATTAAAAAATAAAAAAAACATTCATGTTCCCATCCATGAAAAAGTGTGGAGTTGTAATTTTCATTTGGTTTTGGTAAAAACTTCTTCGAGTAATCCTCATTGCTCGTGACATACGCCGCAGTGCATGCCACGCACAGGTTTGCCCTCGGAGTGGTTGTAATAATATTTTTCATTAAGTACCAAAAATTATAATTAGAATGTAATATTTTATATTTACTCAACTCATCGTACCTTAGGTACCGCCATTCGGCAGACACACGCACACACACACAGAGACAGCGACAAGGTGGAAGATATTCGTCGGGAAATTCCAGTTTTGCATATTTTATAATTACTAACCCTTTGTGGATGTAAAGGACAGGTAAAAATATTCCTTGGAAAAACCACACCTATGGTAGTCCTTAAGAAATATTCTTTAAAAACACGCGCCTATGCTAATCCTTAAAAAATATTCCAAAAAAATACGCCTATGGTAGTCCCTGAAAATATGTAAAGGACAGGCAAAAATATTCCTTAGAAAAAACGTAACCTATGGCAGCCTCTTAAAAAACAACCCTATGGTTGTCCTTAATAATATTATTAAAAACACACGGCTAAATATTATATAATAAATCCACGCATATGGTTGTCTCAAAAAGGTATTTTTTAATAAATCCACTCCTTTTTTGAGCACCTTGAAAAAATATTATTTAAAAAATCCTCGTTTGTGTAGACTTTGAACAGTTATTATTTAATAAACCCACGGCTATACTAGTCCTTCAACAAATACTTTTTTAACAAATCCACGCCTATGGTAGTTCTTGAAAAAATATTCACGCCAAAAATATTCTTTGAAAAAATATTCCCGCCAAAAATATTCTTTGAAAAAATATTCACGCCAAAAATATTCTTTGAAAATATATTCACGCCAAAAATATTCTTTGAAAAAATATTCACGCCAAAAATAATCTTTGAAAAATCCACGCCTATGGTAGTAATTGAAAAAATATTCACGTTAAAAATATTCTTTGAAAAATCCACGCCTTGGGTAGTCTTTGAAAAATCCACGCCTTGGGTAGTCTTTGAAAAAATATTCTTTGAGAAATCCACGCCTTGGGTAGTCTTTGAAAAATCCACGCCTTGGGTAGTCTTTGAAAAATCCACGCCTTGGGTAGTCTTTGAAAAAATATTCTTTGAAACATCCACGCCTATGGTAGTCCTTGAAAAAATATTCTTTGAAACATCCACGCCTATGGTAGTCCTTGAAAAAATATTCTTTGAAACATCCACGCCTATGGTAGTCCTTGAAAAAATATTCTTTGAAACATCCACGCCTATGGTAGTCCTTGAAAAAATATTCTTTAATAAATCCACGCCTATGGTAGTCCTAGAAAAATCCACGCGTATGGTAGTCCTAGAAAAAATATTCTTTAATCCACGCCTATGGTAGTCCTTGAAAAAATATTCTTTAAAAAATCCACGCCTTGTATGGATGAATCCCTGAAAAAATATTCTTTAAAAAATCCACGCCTTGTATGGATGAATAGTCCTGAAAAAATATTCTTTAAAAAATCCACGCCTTGTATGGATGAATCCCTGAAAAAATATTCTTTAAAAAATCCACGCCTTGTATGGATGAATCCCTGAAAAAATATTCTTTAAAAAATCCACGCCTTGTATGGATGAATCCCTGAAAAAATATTCTTTAAAAAATCCACGCCTTGTATGGATGAATCCCTGAAAAAATATTCTTTAAAAAATCCACGCCTTGTATGGATGAATCCCTGAAAAAATATTCTTTAAAAAATCCACGCCTTGTATGGATGAATCCCTGAAAAAATATTCTTTAAAAAATCCACGCCTTGTATGGATGAATCCCTGAAAAAATATTCTTTAAAAAATCCACGCCTTGTATGGATGAATCCCTGAAAAAATATTCTTTAAAAAATCCACGCCTTGTATGGATGAATCCCTGAAAAAATATTCTTTAAAAAATCCACGCCTTGTATGGATGAATCCCTGAAAAAATATTCTTTAAAAAATCCACGCCTTGTATGGATGAATCCCTGAAAAAATATTCTTTAAAAAATCCACGCCTTGTATGGATGAATCCCTGAAAAAATATTCTTTAAAAAATCCACGCCATGTATGGATGAATCCCTGAATAATATTCTTTACAAAATCCACGCCTGTTTGGATGGTCCTTGAAAAAATATTATTTAAAAAATCCACGCTTCGTCTATTGTAGCCCCTGAGTGGCCGTAAAAACTATTTTTTTTTTTTTAATTTTCACATTTTCTTTGGTCTAGTTGTTCGATACATTCTATTTCTTTTCATTTTAGTTCATAAATTCAATATACGCCTAAAAGTATGCTTTAATTTTTGTAATGCGCGTTAATATTTTAAAGTGAAGTACTACAGGTATTGTGATGTTGGCTTATTACTTTGCAACTGCTTCTAAAACAATAGCAAATATCTTTCGCATTTCTTACCACCCAAAGCAAGGACTTTCTATAACCAAAAATAACCCTCTGTACAGATGTATGTGGATAAATGGAAGTTTCCAACAACAACAATTCTTTACCCCATGAAATATTAAAAGAAGATGTTGCATTTATGTTAGAGGCAAAGAAACCATTAAACACTGGACATGGGCACAGACCAAACACCATTGATGCCGATGCGCCAAGTGTTGCAAATAGTTTTCCTATGCAAATCGAAACATTTAACCTTTCAATGATGCTATGAGCTACCATTCTGTTGGGCGGCGGAAGAGGTGGGATGGAACTAAGATGAAAACTGCAACCTTCCCGCAGACATTCATTGCAGGCCTTTTGGGCATTTCCAAAAGAAGTCACTACGAAATTTTGCCTTATGCCCTGTGTGTAGCCGACATGTGGGGATCAGGCATTGTTTAACTGAAATTTTCTTTCCAAAAGAATTTCATAATTAATGCAAAAGCCTTTTTCAATGGATGCAACACCTGTGGTTAGTTTTTAGACGACCTCAAGTACTAAACCGCAAATATTTGGCTATTGAATGTACAATAGTTTTGAATCTGTGTGGGAGTGTGTGTGTGGGGGTGTTTGTTCATCCATATGTTCTGCCACAAGGCATTAACAATAAAATTTTAGTTTCGTTGTTGTAAAGTGTTGTTGGAGGAGCAGTTTCTTGAAAGTTTTCGAAAGGGGTTTGGAAATGAAATTTAATTTGCATGTACAAAATTTGGTATATAGAAGATGGTGGTAAAAAAAACTTTAAAAAAAATCCACGCCTATGAAAGCCACTGAAAAAAAATATTTTTAAAAAGCCATGCCTGGAAGTCTTTGAAAAAATTATTTTTAAAAAATCCACGCTTATGGTAGTCACGCCTATGATAAACACTGAAAAAATATTTAAAAAATCAGATTTTGATTTCTTGGCCACATTCAATTTCCCCCCGCGCATCACCCTTACTACCGAATACCCACATCTCGACACACCAGTACAAATATGACACGAAGCTATTCTCTTTAGTTTTGTTTACATTTTGAAATTTAAAACGATTTAACCGAAAAACTTTACCCAAATGGACCAAGTTTACAGGGTCTCTATTGAATTTATTGTAAGTAAAATTTCATTTCATAAATATGAGAAATGTGGCAGGTGGGCTACATTTGTTTGCCTTTGACCGACCATTATTTGTGCGACCAAAGGGTGTTTGGAATTTCTCACTTAGAGAACAATGGTAATTTGTCCATTTAATGTCTAGACAAAAGCCTCCAATTACCTTATCCGATTACAAGAAGATTTTTCATTGAATTCGGAAAAACGGAGAAAATGATGAAGTAGACGACGAAGACGAAGAAAATAACAAACAACACCAGATGTGAAAGGTATTTGTAAAGAATTTCGGTATTGAACAAACACCGAATGTTGGTTGGTAGGAGGTTGGAGGGTAGTAGTTGTAGCTGGCCTGTAAATGAAATATGATAAAGTCAAATTGTTGTGATTTATGTGATATTGGGGGGAATGGGGAAATGAAATCAAAATCAGAACTGAGTAAATTTTATTTGAAAATGAAGAACTATATAATTTTTTAAAGATTATATTATTTCAATAGGTGTGGATTTTTTAAAGAATATTTTTTCAGGGGCAACAAGAGTCGTGGATTTTTTTAAGAATATTTTTTCAGGGGCTACAATAAGCGTGGATTTTTTAAAGAATAATTGGGCAGGGGGCCAATAGGCGTGGATTTTTTAAAGAATATTTGTTTAAGGGGCTACAATAGGTGTCGATTTTTTAAAGAATATTTTTAAGGTCTCCTAGAGGCGTGGATCTTTTAAAGAATATTTTTCAAGGGCTACAATAGGCGTTCATTTTTAAAGAATATTTTTTCAAGGTCTCCTTGAGGCTTGGGTCTTTTAAAAAATATTTTTCCAAGGTCTACTAGAGGCGTGAATCCTTTAAAGAATATTTTTACAAGGTCTGCTAGAGGCGTGGATCTTTTAAAGAATATTTTTCTAATGTCTTCTAGAGGCGGGGATATTTTAAAGAATATTTTTCCAAGGTCTCCTTGAGGCGTGGATCTTTTAAAGAATATTTTCCCAAGGTCTGCTAGAGGCGTGGATCTTTTAAAGAATATTTTTCCAAGGTCTGCTAGAGGCGTGGATCTTTTAAAGAATATTTTTCCAAGGTCTGCAGGAGGCGTGGATCTTATAAAAATATTTTCCAAGGTCTGCTAGAGGCGTGGATCTTTTAACGAATATTTTTGTGGCGTGGATTTTTTAAAAAATATTTTTGTGGCGTGTATTTTTATACCCTACACAACTATGTTGTTAGGGTATTATAGCTTGCAGCCCCAAGAGTTTGTAACGCCGCGAAATATTTGTCATAGACCCACCTTTAAGTATACCGATCGTCATATCTCGACTAGCTGAGTCGATCTAGACATGTGTGTCTGTCCGTCCGTCTGTCCATTATATTTTGTAAACACGATAAAGGCCACAGTTATGGACCAATCTTCACGAAATTTTGCATGTAGGATGGGTTCTGGGCAATGAAGACCCCTATTGTTTTTGGTAAAGATCGGTCAATATCTAATGATGAAATGGACCAAATACTTAATTTTTGTCGGTGTTTCTGGTCGCTCTAGAGGCTGAAATTATGACCTAAACACAGCCATATTTTTCATGGAGAAGAGGATTGGGCAAAAGAATAAGCATGCCTGTTTTGATAAACATCGGTCAATATTTAGCGGGCCAAAGGGACCCTGACTTTTGTGTAAAAATGTCAAAATTTGTAATCTATGTAGTATATATTTGCTCCAGAAGGATATAGACCCGAGAAGTTGATAGTGTATCCAAGAGGAGTGCTTGACCTTTAAATCGAGACCAAATATAGTAATGTATCTATTCGGATGTGGGAGTTACACTCAAACATTTACAGTTGCTTATGTATTCAGATATTATTTAGTAACCCTTTACCACACTAGAGGGCAGAAATATAGCGGTGATCGCTTTAAAATGTTCCATGAAGTTCCAGTTATGGTCGAGGATAACGCCTAAAATTTTCGGGGACGATCAGATAATTATATTGTGATGAAGTGGACCGAAAAATTAATTTTTTGTGTTTTTTCGAGTCGATCCAATGGGAATAAGAACATCACAACACAAGGGAAGGGAATCGGGACAATTAATCAGAAGGGCTGTACTGAACATTAGTAATAATTGTCGGCCTCTTGTTGGTCCAGATGGTTCAAATATCGCGAAATATTGCCAAGCTCAGAATATAGATCCAGAGAAAGTTAGTTTATCGTGGAAGTTGTGTAGGGTATCATATGGTCGGCCCCGTCCGACTATACTGCTTCGCTCACTGGTTTAAAGAATATTATTTCTAAAAGATTTTCCATTACCCATAAATTGTTTAAATATTTAATTTGCATTTGCTGTAGAGTTTTTATTATAAACATTATATACTGATTATCCAATGTCATTTGTTTTAATTACAAATCTAAAACGGATATCTATTTTAAATATCCCTAACTTTGTCCCCCCTTCCAAAATAATGAAAAATCCCGAAAAACTAAAATGAAAATTCCGACTAACGCCCCCTTTGACATTTAATTAATGTTTGACCAGAACTGGACAAGGATGTGTGACAAAAGCCGCCAAGGTAGGCAATCGAAATGTCCATCGACAAAAACCACACAAGCGCGTAACAAATCACCAAAAAGCTGCCAATAACAATGAATGTTGACAAACAACAATTTGATGGTGGTGGTGCGGTGGTGGTAGAATCCTGATGATGACGATGAAGATTCGGCTTGGTCATTGCATCATTTGCATATGAAACGCAATCAAAATCGAAATACTGGACAATGTAAACACAAGGCTGGCCTAGCCTCCATCCGTGTTAAATACAAACATCAATTACAATCATATAAATGCAAATTAACACAAACACATAGCAACGCACGAACTCACACACACACAAACACACTGATGTGTGTGTGGACGGAAGGATATACAAACCGAACCAATACATCAACCTCTGAATGTGTGTGGTGTGAATTGGTTTTTGGTTCGAACCGGGTGCGAGAGGAAACATTTAAAATCAACATTGCCTTAGGCATTGACCGCACCTCCAACAACAATAATAACAACGCCTACGATAATGTATTCAATGGTACAACAACAATAACAACAACAAATCATAGTCGCACATTCATACACACACACACATGTGGATACATGTAAGTAAACAGGACACAATAACAACCGACCATTGCTGTTTAATTTGTTTTCCAACAAACAAAACTTCCTTTAGTTGACCAATCGACGGACCCGCCCACCGTTCGACATTAATTTCACACCAAAACTTAGTCAGAACTGTACAACTGTGGGATGACTGGAATTTCGTGAAATTCAACTTTGAGGGTGGTGAGACATATTCACATGAAGTTAAAACGTCGGGACGACTTTTTATTACTCCCCACCAAGAGAAGGATCTTCCAAAAATGAACGTTTTTTTTGTGTGTTATGCCAAAAAATTGACCTACAACGTAAATTTTCTATACAAAGCAAGTTTTTTCTACTATAAAAACATGAGTGGCTTTTTAAAAGAATATTTTTTTCTAGCTCCTATAAGCCGTAGATTTTTTAAAAAATATTTTTTCAAGCTCCAAATAGGCGTGGATTTTTAAAGAACATTTTTTTTATTGTCAATTGGATGAAATTTGGCACAGGTCACTTATTTGGTCCAAGGAAGAAATTGGGAAAAAATCGGTTCAGATTTAGATATAGCTCCCATATATATTTTCGCCCGATTTAATGTAAGTGATGTACCAATGTCCCTATATATCATTCGATTTGCACGAAAATTTGCACAGCGTAATGAATTAGGTCTAGAATGATATGCGTTAAGTTTCCTGAAAATCGGGTCAGATTTAGATATAGCTCCCTTATATATTTTCGTCCGATTTAATGTAAATGGTGTACCAAAGTCCCCATGAATATTTCGATTTGCGCGTATTTTGGCACAGCGTAATGAATTAGGTCTAGAATGAAGTGTTGTTCAGTTTCCTGAAAATCGGTTCAGATTTTTATATATCTTCCATATATATTTTCGTCCGATTTAATGTAAATGGTGCACCAAAATCCCTATATATATATTTGGATTTTCTAGAATTTTGGCACAGCCCAATAATTTAAGTCTAGAATGATGTGTGTTAAGTATCCCGAAAATCGGTTCAGATTTAGATACAGATCCCATATATATTTTCGTCCGATTTTATGTAAATGGTGCACCAATGTCCCTATATATCTCTCGATTTGCACGAAATTTGGTATAGCGTAATGAATTAGGTCTAGAATGATGTGTGTTAAGTATCCCGAAAATCGGTTCAGATTTAGATACAGATCCCATATATATTTTCGTCCGATTTTATGTAAATGGTGCACCAATGTCCCTATATATATATTTCGGTTTGCTCGAATTTTGGCACAGCCCAATAATTTAAGTCTAGAATGATGTGTGTTAAGTTTCCCGAAAATCGGTTCAGATTTAGATATAGCTCCCATATTTATTTTCGTCCGATTTAAGGTAAATGGTGTACCAAAGTACGTATATATATTTCGATTTTCACGAAATTTGGCACAGCATAATGAATTAGGTCTAGAATAATATGTGTTAAGTTTTCTCAAAATCGATTCAGATTTAGATATAGCTCATATATATAGTTTCGTACGATTTTAAGTAAAAGGTGCACAAAAGACTCAAAGTTAGGCCGTTTTCTACATTGAAATTAATAATAACGATTGCCAAGTTGTGTATAATTTCGTCCGATTTTAAGTAAATGGTACACCAAAGACTCAAAGTTAGGCCGATTGACATAAAATTTTACACAACGTTAATATAACCCAGCATATGTAAAGTTTTGTTGAAATCGGTTCATTGATATTTTCTTTCAATTACATTGTAAGAAGCAACCCTATTTCTGAAAAATTTGGTACAGGTTGCAGAATTATACTGGTCCTTCAAGAATTGCGACTTCTGTTAGGATTCATCTGTTGAATATACCCAATGTGGTGAAGGGTATCATATAGTCGGCCCCGTCCGACTTTACTACTTTCCTTACTGGTTTCATGGTCGATTAATGCGCTGTGGGGATTTTTTAAAGTGTAATTTTTCAAACTCCAAATAGGCGTGGATTTTTCAAGAAACAATTTTTAAGGTCGATAAATGCGGTGTGTTTGAGCTGTAAAAAATCCTTTATACCCCACTTGTAATACCCAACATGGTACGTTCCTGATGCTCAAACTTACTATTCATTACCGCTGTAGCACAAAAATCAGTACCTTTCCATTTCGTCTAATAGCGCCGTTCTAATATTTAAATAATTTTTTGTTTTGTTTTCTGTTCGATATCCTTTTGTTTTTTCTTTCGTTTTCTATTTTTTCCATTTTATATTCATATTTACCTTACGCTAGGTAAACATCAACATATTTTGTTCGATTTCACAGCTCACTGTTTGGCCAGTTTGATGTTTGCCCATGGGCTGCTTATTATTCCTCTGTTCGATGGGGGACAAAGGACATTGCAGGATGGGGTAGATGACCTCCGTTAACGGAATAACATGAACATGGTGTTGGTATGGATATTTATTCCAATTTACAATATTGATGTCTGTCGGGGCGGCAGGTATTTGGTTTATTTTTGATACGGTGATTTGTTGACTTTCCGAAAATTGACTTTTACGAATAACATTTACATTTGTTGGATATGCTAATTTTTTTAACATAATTCAATATTCATCGGAAAATATTTATAAAGCGTAGCATATGTATTACAACATATTTAAAAAAAATAAAGGTAGTCAGGACAATTATTATTTATTCACCCTGGTGGGAATACTATTCAGACCTGAATTAGAGTCTCCCTTTTATATCGTTACTGCGACGAAAGTATATTGATATACTGACGTAAGGGACAGATCTTCCTCTCCTCGTAAAGATGTTGCACAGGTTTCATTAGGATGCTACATGTTGCAATTCTCAGTGTGGCGTTGTGAAAATCTGAATTCTTATCCATGTGCAAAGCAATAGTTTTCGCGTACCACACTGGCACCACATAGCTGGTCACAGAGCGACCTATCGCTTCATAAGAAGTCAACAACATTTCCTTATCTGCTCCACACGTGCTACTGGCATGTGACTGATGACATGGTTCCTACTTTTTAACTTATAACAGATAGCTTTAATTTTCATGGACGATTTAAAGCTGATAATGTGACATCGAGCTTTATGGGGTACTTAGATTCCGAAAATATATACCCCTCGAGCTTCACATTCAAAGGCAGTCCATGTGGTAAATGATGTGGATATTTTCATATTCCAATTCCAAAAGGTGGAGGTTGAACAGCTCCTGAGATGTTTCTCCCTCGCTGCTTTATTCTCTGGGGTTTCGTCTTCTTATCCTGGAACTCCTCATTCGACTGGCGTCCACAAATATTATTGATTATCCAACTTTTCAAACTTGGCCGAAGGGAGATATTCTCGACGTCCTCAAACCTTGTGGCATGATTAACAATGAAATGCTTTTTATAGGTCAAATGCTATTAACACAGTGATAGTTTCAGCATTTATATGGAAATAATTTGGAAAATCCATATGCGAATTTTGTAGGTCGGAAAGAGTGTTTAAAATAAAGGGTATTATGTCGTTGTGCATATATTTGTAATAGGCAAAATGAAACGAGATGGTTCCTTTTGAGAATATGCATAGACTCATTTTCAGAGTCGATTGTCCGCCAGTTCATCCGTAAGTTGATATAAAATTGTAAACAAAGTACAGCACATTAAATTAAGTACAGATTGGCATATGTGAAGTTTTCTGAAGTCGGTTCAAATATATATATATATATATATAATATAAATGGTGCACCAAATACCCAAAGCTTCTCCGATTGTAAGCAAATCATTAGCATATACAAAATTGTCCCTAGAATCACGTTATTGAGTTTGGTCGAAGTAGGTGTATATGAAGATAGCTCCCAAATATATTTCCTGAAAATAGGTACATTTGTTTGTTATCCGGTACCAAATCTCTCCACTAAAAATTATAAATATAGGTTCACTTAATCTGGTAGTCCTCATATAACGGTACCACCCATTTTTCGGTATTTTGAGCGTGTTTTTCAACCGAATTCGCTATAAGGAAGGTAGGTTTGAAATTGAGCTATATCGGTCATTAATTAGTCAAAGCCCCTCATAAAATGATAACCCCAAAAATTCGCTAATTCCTACACAATG
>NW_026885761.1:0-7145 GCF_032173495.1 Musca vetustissima | reverse complement strand
TTTGAGTATCATATATAGCCATACCAAAATAGTTTCGCAAACAAACAGACACAACCACTTCCAAAAGGTTCAGGATGCAAGGAATAGTATACCCAAGAATCAAATTCAGCATTTTATTGATTCAATGCCTCGTAGGTGTGCTACCATAATGAAAAATATGTTTATGCTGTCAATAACTAGCAAAATTTGTTATTTATAAGAAAAAATTAAAATTGCTTTAGTTTTGACCATGCAGAAATTGGGTGAATTTAATTTTCCACAGAATATTTTTTATTTTGAAATACATTTTGCGTTTATATTTTTTGTTTTTATACCCTACACAACTATGTTGTCATTGTATTATAGCTTTGTGCAGCCCCAAATGTTTGTAACGCCGCGAAATATTGGTCCTAGACCCACCTTTAAGTATACCGATCGTCATATCTTGACTAGCTGAGTCGATCTAGACATGTGTGTCCGTCCGTCCGTTCGGCTGTCCATTATAATTTGTAAACACGATAGAGGCCACATTTATGGACCAATCTTCACGAAATTTTGCATGTAGCATGGGTTCTGGCCAATGAATTGTTTTTGGAAAAGATCGGTTAATATTTAGGGGATGAAATGGACCAAAAACTTTATTTTTGTCTGATTTTCTAGTCGCTCTAGACGCCGCAATTATGGCCCAAACATCGCGAATTTTTGCATGGAGAAGGATATCGGGCCAAAGAATAAGCATGCCTGTTTTGATAAAGATCGGTCAATATTTAGCGGGTCAAATGGACCCTAACTTTTGTGTGAAAAATGACAAAATTTGTATTCTATAGCGTATATATTTACCACTTAAGGACATAGACCCGAGAAGTTGATAATATACCGTAGAGGTGTGATTGACCTTTAAATTGATACCAATTATATTGCCGTAGGTACTCGTATGCGGGAGTTACACCTAAATATTTAAAGGTCCTTACGTATTTATATATTATTTAGTAACCTATTACCACACTGGAGGGCGGAAATATAGCGCTGATCGCTTTGAAATGTTCCATGAGGTTCCAGTTATAGTCAATGACAACGCCCAAAATGCTAGGTGATGATCACATAATAATTTTCCGGATAAAGTTTACCGAAAATTTAATTATTTGTTCTTTTCGAGTCGAAAGCCGAACATCACAACACAACCCACGGTGAAGGGAATCTGGACAAGTAATTAGAGGGGCTGTACTGATTATTAGTAACATTTGCTGACCACTAGCCATTCAAAAGTGTGCAAATATCGCGAAATATTGCCCAATCTCAGAATATAGAACCACAGAAAGTTAGATTTTAATGGAAGTTGTGTAGGGTATCGTATGGTCGGCCCCGTCCGACTATACTGCTCCGCTGACTGGTTTTTAAATGAGTAATTTATTTTCAAAAAGTTACAAGTCATTTATTTAGTTTGCAATATTAGTTGCTTTAGTTTTGGTCACCAGTGTATGTAAACAATTTTATTCCAATTTTTTGTTATCGCTAAGCAACAGGAATAGAAAAAAACGTCAACCTATCGTGAACCTTTCCTGATCTGTCACCTTAGTGCAGTTAAATTATACAGAATTCACATATTATTTTTTTAAGTTCCAAGGAGACTAAACCGTTGGTCACTATTTGCATCGATCCGGTGTCGATGTTGCAGTACATCTGATGTTCTAGCCGTTTTACTTCCCTTTATTCTCACAAATAGTCTCAATAGCAAGCCTTGACTATGAATTAGTAGAGTTCGTAGGTCGAATTTAGGGTTTGGGAATTCCCGATTCCGATTTCATTCCCGGAAATAGGGAATTAAAAATTGTCCTTCCCGGTACAAAATATAATGTGGACTCCATGAAATAGGCATACAAACGTTTGCCTTCCAAGGCGAGTTTCAAACTCTCGCCATTGCTGTTGGTAACAAAGACGTGGAGGGTAGTAATCCTTACCTTTAAAAAGTTCATTTTACTGTCACCTATGACGGCTCGGCACCTACTTTTATTTTGTACATCTAAATCTGCATTTATTTAAGATCTCATGGTCAAAAAGACATCCGGGTTGGTTGTATAGGAGTTCAACATCATCAGACCGAAGAACTAATAACTGGTGGTAACTAAGGGGGTCGAAACAGCTCTAAAATGAGAAAAAGGAAATAAAATTTTTATTTGTTGACAAATTTTTAGAAATCACTAAAAGTCTGATTAGAATATGAATTGATACATGTAGATAAATGAATTCGAAATTTTACGATCGGTTAATTTTGAGGTATTTCCAAATATATTTACGATTAGATGCCATATTTTTATGCTGGTATCATTATTATTTTTGTCACAATCACTCCACTGTCACGTGACAAGTGTGTTATTGATTTTCGACACCTTTTGCACATGCCTACCCCTCTCGTTGGTTGATGTTACCCTTAAATATGCACAAAATGTATCTCTGACCAAGAAATGTCGCTCTACCTGTCCATGCCCCCAAAGTTCTATTTTTCTTTTCAAAGGATACGTGTTCCGTTTTATTGCCTAAACTTAAACATGGTCTGGTAATGATGTTACATGTTTATAAAACTACATACTCGCAAATACTAGTGGCATACATACATAGCAACGGACGTGACAAGGAGTAGTAATAGAATTTTGTCAGCGTATTCATACGGTTTTTAGGCAAAGTATCGAGGGACATATGTTGCGGTTGACTATGGTACACGAACACACATAAGCTTATACAAGCAATATGTAGTTGTTGAGTGTCCAGGACCCTATACTGCAACCTAAGGCATACGTACATACGTATGTAATATGTGATCCTGACATTTGTGTGGCTTTCTGTTGTATACTTGCTAGAGGTAGCAAACAGTTTCTGTTGTAAAGTCAATTGCTAGAAATGCTGTTGGTGTATCCTCGTCCCTTCGCATCTCCTCAACAACATTTCTATTATCCTAATGTAGATGGTATGTCAGCTCACATTTATAAATGCTATTGTATGCGTGGTGGACCATGCACGTATTCACAGCTTCAAATTAATTGCATTAATATTTGTATGTATTAGTGATTCCCGACTTTCTTGGAGCGAAGAAAAATTATATAGAGCTGAATGGAATCTTTCATAGACGAGCTGAAGGGAGTCTTTATAGCTGGTGGGTGTAGACGAGCTGAATTAGGGAGACTTTTTAGACGGCTTGAAGGCAGTCTTTCATAGACGAACTAAATGGAGTCATTCAAAGAAGAGGTCTCTATAGATGAAAAAAAAACAATCCTCAGTGACTGAGGATTTTTATACCCTTCACCATACTGTGGTACAGTATATCTAGAATGATGTGTGCTAAGTTTCGTGAAAATCGGTTCAGATTTAGATATTGCTCCCATATATAGTTTCGCCCGATTTTAAGTAAATGGTGCACTAAAGGTCCATAGCTAGGCCCATTGACACAACGTACTGAACTTAATATAAATGAATCTCTGATAAGTTTCCTTGAAATCGGTTCAGATATAGATATAGCATAGCTTCCATATATAATTTCAACTGATTCATGTTAATTGTACACCAAATAATCAATGAGTGTCTGATTGAGATTAAACTATAAACAGTGCAGCATACAGAATAGCGTGTGTCAAGTTTGCTTTAACAATAGAAAGACGGGAATTTTGTATATACCTATATTGCCTAAAATCGGTCAAAATGACCTTATTCTGAAAGAATTTTTATTGTGTAAAGAAAATTTTGTAAACTAATTTTTTAATATTTTTACATTATTTACAATCATACAAAACGTTGTTATTATTTGTTTTCGGTGGTAGGGCTCTCGAGATTCCCCTTTTGAAAAATAAGAGCGGGGACAAAATGTTCGAAAAAGAGGAAGTCTTTACTCTGAAAGTGAAATCGACTGGAAATATAAAATGTATTTTTCCCGATTTGTATGTTTGTTTGTGTTTTTAGAGTAGAAAATGGGGTTCGATGTTGTTGTACTGATCTGGTTATATAAGAAATTTACTTTATACAATAATAAAAGTAGTTTGATTATTTAATATTTCACAAAAGGTCAAAATGACCGCTTTTAGGCAATATAGGTATAGCACATGTGAATACGGGGAATGAAAGAGGGGAGGAAGCAGCTACTATGATTAATAAACGTAGTTCTATGTGGTACAAAAAGTCACCAAATTTTAAAAAGCTGGGTCATAATATACACAATTGTATTTGTACTTGAAATTGAAAAAGGGTCAAAATGACTGCCTTCGGCAATCTAGTGTTAAATCGGTTTGTCTGGTTTTTTTTTTTAAATTCAGTCCTTAATGGATAAGGACTTGTTTATAGAAAAAAATTGTTCTTAGTTACCGAGGATAGAAAAAATAAATCCTCAACGACTGAGTATTTTTTCAGTGTCTGAGGAATTTGTTTCTATAGAAAAAAAAATAGACCTCACTGTCTGAGAAAAAAATCAGAACTCAGTGTCTGAAATTTTCTATAGAAAGAAAATTCCTCAGTCCTGAGTACTGATTTTTTTCTATTGAAAAAAATCACACCTCAGTGTCTGAGGGATTTTTTTCTAAAGACACTAAGTGTCTGAGGCATTGTTTCTATAGAAAAAAATCAGACCTCAGTGAAGAGGAACTTTTTTCTATAGAAAAAAATAGGTCTCATAGACTAAATGTTTTTTTATTTTTTAAAAAAAATATGTCCTAAGTGACTAAAGAATTATTTTCTATCTCAGTCTCTGAGGAATTTTTTCTATAAGAAAAAAACAGTCCTGAGGATTTTTTATATAGAAAAGGATGTTTTTCTATAAAAAAAATTCACCTATGATTGCGGAATAGGAAAAAATCAGCATTCATTGACTGTGAGGTTTTTCTTTTTTTAATTAAAAACGTCAGTCCTTACCAACCGAGAAAACATTTTCTATAGAATAAAATTAGCCTTTTTCGGAAGATTTTTTCAGTATCAAACAAACACTCCTCTTTGAATAAGGTTATTTTTTTATGTCCCCATCCTTCCACCACCCTATAAAAACCTTGATCCTTCATTGTGCTTCACAAAAATCTATGGCCACTCTTATCTACTCCAGCGTATTAAGATTTTTAGTGTCGCACTAAGTTATCTGTGAATTTAAGGATGAATTATTTCCTTGAATGTGGTTATCTTACTTGTCACAACCTGCACTACGATAACAACAGCAACAACTACAACGACAAATGAATGATGTTAAACTCTAGAGTTCAGCTCCTAAGAGGGTAATTCTATTATCACTTAAATAGTTGTAGTTGTGCACTTTGAACTCTGTTTGTGTGTGTGCGTTGCGTACACGAACTGCAGGATATAATACAACAGCAGCTATAATGCTAACCACTACTACTAGTACAACTCATATCTGATAAGGATTACTTTTGATTCGACATGAATTAGGGTAGGGGGCTGGGAGTAGAAGTGGTGGCTGGAAGATATTGGCGTACTGTTGCATATACGCAGTTGTCTGTGTGTATGTCGAGCAATGTTCAGTTTATTAGTTTCCAAATAGCCCTCTAGCTATGGCAAGATGGGGCAGATTGTGTGTGTTTATGACTACAAACTCCCTTAACTTTTAAGTGCATTTGTATGACTTTAAAGGAATGCTGCTTTGAGAATAATTCTAAGAAATTTTATTAGCTCTAAGAAATTTCAGAAAAGATTGTATGTTATCCTTAAGCAATTTGAAGATGTTAAAAATGCTTGGCCGGGAGGTTGGTTGTTATAAGCATATTTTGTAGGTTTATGGTACACTAATTGGTGTATCGGGAGAAGGAGATTAAATAGTTTAAAGATTGTTGCTGATTTTATGATTTGTATATCGTTTACCACACTGTGGTACTTGCCATTGGTCATATGTTTGTAACATAGAAAAGGAGACGATAGATTCTTTTATGTCGGTCCGCCTAACCCTGAACAAAGGACTATATGAGGCTTGGATTTTTCAAAGAATATTTTTTCCAAGGTTTAATCGAAGCGTAGATTTTTTAAAAAATATTTTTCAAGGGTTATTTGAGGCGTATATTTTGTAAGGAATATTTTTTCAAGGGTAATCCGAGGCTTGGATTTGTTAAAGAATATTTTGTGAAGGGTTATCCGAGGCATGGATTTGTTAAAGAATATTATTTCAAGGGCTTTCCGAGGCGTGGATTTGTTAAAGAATAGTATTTCAAGGGTTATCCAATATTGTTAATATTAGTGGGACTTTCTAGTAGGGTTATTGCCTCAGATTGCCACAATAATTTATTATTTAATTATTCATATTAATATTTTATTTCTGATAACCATGATCTATGTTGCAAATCCCTTTGGAAACTAAAAATTTATAATATTTAATCCCATTAATTAATAATAAAAAACAAACACTCGCGTCTACATGCACATCAAATGGATTATCAAATGAATGATTAAAAATTCTGTTATGTTTTGCCATAGAGAGATTTAAAGCAGTTACCAAATAATTAATTTCTATCGTTAGTCATTGAAGAGGAAAGCCATTCAATTCAGTCACAGTCAAGTAACGCTATTAAATACTCCAGAGTACTAGGGATGCATAAAAAATATCCGAATTTGCACACAATGCATGTCCGTACACATCAATTAATTTCACATATTCACAAATGGATGGCAGCAAAAAACTGCAGCGAAAGGTTGTCACTGCCAGGATCACGACACTTTTGCAATACAATGCTCAGGGTACAACAACAGCATATGGACACCATTTTCTATGACAAAGAGGTGGGAAATGAAAACGAGAATGGAGAAGAACAAAACGCCAAAGGCAATCATTCGGCTAAGGTATGTTTTTGCTGTTGAATTGTGGTACCTTGTCAATAATTCAATTACCAACATGTTTGAACAACAACAACTTCTTTTCTGACATGAAGGAGGCGAAACTGAACTTTGCCTATATCGCAAATTTCCAGTACATCGAACACAACAGCTATCAATCAATAAAGCTTCGACTGAATACAGCTACATATTGAGCAGCCAACCTGCGATATTCATTCATGAGCATACAAAGCAAATATTATGCCACCTAAGAATGGCAATAACCAAGCGTCTAACAAGGATTCAGTGGGGATTCAGTTAACAACAACAATGGATATATATGTGAGGGGGGTGTATGTGTTCTGTTTTTTCTCTTCTCATAT
>NW_026885760.1:0-7108 GCF_032173495.1 Musca vetustissima | reverse complement strand
TCAGTCGATGTAAAATTATAAACAAAGTACAGGTCGCATTTATAATCCGAATTGGATGAAATTTAACATAGGTCACTTATTTGGCCTAAGGACGAACCCTATTGAAATTGGGAAAAATCAGTTCAGATTTAGATATAGCTCCCATATATATATTTAACCGATTTAATGTAAACGGTCCCAATATATCTTTCGATTTGCACGAAATTTGGTACAGATTTCATGTAAATGGTGCACCAAAGTCCCTATATATCCCTCGATTTGCACGAAATTTGACATAACGTACTTAATTGAGCCTAGAATGATGTCTGCCAAGTTTCATGAAAATCGGTCCTGATTTAGATATAGTTCCCATATATAGTTTCGTCCGATTTCATGTAAATGGTGCACCAAAGTCCCTATATATCCTTCAATTTGCACGAAATTTGACATAACGTACTGAATTGAGCCTAGAGTGGTGTCTGCCAAGTTTCGAGAAAATCGGTCCAGATTTCTATATAGCTCCCATATATAGTTTCGTCCGATTTCATGTAAATGGTGCACCAAAGTCACTATATTTCTTTCGATTTGCACGAAATTTGGCATAACGTACTGAATTGAGACTAGAGTGATGTCTGCCTTGTTTCGTGAAAATCGGTCCAGATTTAGATATGGCTCCCTTTTATTATAGATTGATTTTAAGTAATTGACGCACCAAGGAACCAATAGAACAAAACGTTCTGAAATTAGTATAACCTAACCTGTGATAAGTTTGTTTGAAATCGTTTAATATTTGGATAGAGCTTCCATATATATTTTCGCCCGATTTTAAGTAAATTGGCCATCAAACTCCTCATGTTAGTCAGATTGACATCAAATTTTGCACAACGTACAAAATTGAGCATAGAATTACGTAGTCGGTGTACAGACATAGCCCAACGGATGACCTATTTATATTTGTTTTAAGTCGGCATACATACTTTATAGATAGATCTAGGTAGTTTTACATTTAGATAAATATCACATATTTTATTTCATCCAATTTCATGTTAATAGTCCTTTTTTATATACCAATAGTGGTGAAGGGTATCATATAGTCGGCCCCGTCCGACTTTACTACTTTCTTTACTGGTTTTTAATTGAGTTTTTATACCATCCACCATAGTATGGAGGGTATATTAATTTTGTCATTCCGTTTGTAACTCATCGAAATATTCATTACCGACCCTATAAAGTATATATATTCTTGGTCAGGGTAAAATTCTAAAATGATCTTGCCATGTCCGTCCCTCCATCTGTCTGATGTTTTGAAATGAAAAGGAAAGCCAGGAGTAGAACCTACGCACCCACCGTTATGCGATGCGTTACGCCGTTGGTTAAGCAGTTCATCAGGCATATGGGACCATGTGGCTTTACAAAGGTCGTATGTTGATAACTTGTATTCATGTCGCCATTAATAAACTTGCATCTGCGAATTAATTTAGCTCCCAGATATATCATATATTAGATTTAGATATAGCTCTTGTGCACCAAAGTTCCAAAATATGGCCTATTGACACAAAGTTTTGCACAATGTACTGAAGTTAGTATAATCTACTGTGTGAAAGTTTCCCTGAAATTTAGATATAGCTCCAATATATAGTTCCGTCCCATTTTCTGTAAATGGGGCACCAAAACTCCAAAATATGGCCGATTGGCGCAATATTTTGCAGAACGTACTGAAGTTACTGTAACATTACGTGTGTCACGTTTTATTGAAAACGGTTCAGATTTTGATATAGCTCCCATATAAAGTTTCGTCCGATTTTCAGTTGATGTTCCACCACAGCTCCAAAATATGGCCGATTGGCACAAAATTTAGCAGAACGTTCTGAAGTTAGTATAACCTACGGTGCGGGAAGTTTCGTTGATATCGGTTCAGATTTAGATATAGCTCCAAAATATGGCCGATTGGCACAAAATTTTGCAGAACGTTCTGAAATTAGTAAATCTATTCAGATTTATTCAGATAACCAAAGATCCACAATATGACTCGTAGGCATAAAATTTTGAGCAACGTCCTGAAGTTAAATTAGCCTCCATACATATATTTGTGTCCGATTTGGAGTAAATAATACGCCAAGGGCCCAAAATATGGCCGATATGCTCAAAACGTACTAAAGTTAGTATAACCTTGAACGTTGAAGTCGGTTCGGATTTGGATATAGCTTTCATATATATATTTTTGTCTGATTTAAAGCAAATGGTACACCATTTTTGTCAGATTGATACGAAATTTTGCACAAAGTACAAAAATGAGCAAAGAATGACGTAACTGCGTTTTGCAGAAATGCAGACATAGCCCATATATATTTTCGACCGACTTCATGTTAATTGAGCTCCAATATAATCAAGAGATGTCCGATTGAGATTTGCTTTAAATTGATTTATATATTTTGCCCCATTGTAAACAAACGACTCTTTATTGGTCTAAATGGAAAATTTAGTAGGGGCAACAGAATGACATGTTTATGAATTGATCTAAATCGGTTCACATTTAGCTAAAGATAAAATATTTTAGTTCATCCAATTTCATGTTAATGGTCCTGTTAAATACACCCAAAGTACTGAAGGGTATTATAAAGTCGGCACCGTGCGACTTTACTACTTTCCTTACAAATTTAACTTGGTTTGTGGTAAAAAATGGGTTATTTCGTGGAAGTTGTGGGCGGCCCGTCCGACTATACTGCTCCGCTCACTGGTTTTCATATGTAAATATAAAGCTTTGAGATATGATTAACAATACAGAAGGGTCTGGCCTAACATCCATCCATATCTCGACTAGCTGAGTTGATCTAGAAATGTATTTGTAAACTCGATACAGGACACATTTATGGACCGAACATCACGAAATTTTGCATGGAGAAGGGGATCAGGCCAATGAATAAAGATCAGTCAAAAGGACCCAGACTTTTGTGAGAAGAATGGCAGAATTTGTATTATGCAGCCTATATATTTACTCCAGAAGTACAAGGACCCGAGAAGTTAATATTATATCCAAGAGGAGTTGTTGTATGTACTCGGATGTGGGAGTTATACGTTAAAATTTAAAGGTGTCCATGTGTTATGATATTGTTTACTACGCCTAAAATTATCGATGAGGATGCAATGAACCGAAATTTTTTTCTCATATTTTCTAATCGCTCTAGAGGTCATCTAGAATATCACATAATATTCAGAATATCACATATTTTTTACTGGTGAAGGAGATTTGACCAAATACTTAGAACGGATGTTTAGAAGACGATCGGTCAATATTCCGAGGGTCAAATCTACCAAAAAATTAAATGACCAAATTTTTTATTTTATGGCGTAAATATTCACAATGGGAAAATATGATTTGGGATATATTTCAGGGTTAAAAAGTGGAGTTGTTGACCTATAATCGGTTAAGTGGGTGCAAATATCGCGAAATATTGACCAGGCTCACAATATAGAATCGCAGAATGTTAATTTTTCGTTGTAGTTGTGTAGGGTATCATATGGTCGGCCCCGTCCGACTACACTGCTCCAGTCAATGGTTTTATTTATTAAAAATATCTAAAATTTGACTTTTTTAAAACAGGACTTTTATATAGGCGATAGCCAAAACAGGAACCTATATGAAATTTTTCCTCCAAAAAACACAGCTTTGCACGTTAACAAAACCTGATCAGTTTGAGCCT
The DNA here is from genome assembly GCF_032173495.1 of Musca vetustissima. Classification (NCBI taxonomy): domain Eukaryota; kingdom Metazoa; phylum Arthropoda; class Insecta; order Diptera; family Muscidae; genus Musca; species Musca vetustissima. The sequence goes on along the minus strand of NW_026885760.1, from coordinate 3,428 downwards.
TTTACATGGGCATGATTTGTATTCCGTGAACCTTATGGCTAATTGGGGTATATACACTTTGCTACCACAAAAATGGCTGTTTTGTAACAAATCCGTTGCAGGCAATTTGAAACGTTGCACGTCATAACTTTTATTTAAGCATAGATTAATTTCGAAGATGAGGATTTCGGATCACTCCTTTAGAAGGGGGAATATGGTGAATATTTTTTTTTTTTAAAATAATTTTATGATATAATGCGAATGGAGGATCCGATTTGAATTTACACAACCTAATATTTTATCGAAGCCTGTAAAATATTTTGTGAAGGACATTTTTGTCCAGTTTTTCTGTGGTTGGTCATCATTTTGAAAATTTGTTAATCTCATATGAATTCGCAAAAATGCAGTTTTTAGAAAAACGCATTTGAAGTTAGTGAGTCACTCTTGCCGTTGACACAATAAATCGAATATATCTTCAAGATTTGATGAGATTTTCACTTGAAATTTTTAAGGACAATTCTCGATTTGGTATAGGTTCGAATTAAGTAGAAAACCAGAATTCAATTTTTTTTTACCAAATCTAGATCAAGTCTGAAGTCGGTATTCATCGTTCCACTCTTTCCCCACCCACAAAGGGGCACAATTTTAAAATATTGTGAATTTCAGATAAAAGGTGGTATTCGATGTTATTAGTTGATTGAACATCGTAATATGTTTACCATACATATATATATAATCCGAAAATAAGATCTATTGGGCAAGTACTCCTGGTAAATCACCACAGATTAAATATATGCGTGATCTAAACATGTTTGACCTTAATATTTAAGATAAATAATTTTGAAAAATTAAAAAAGTTTTAAAATATTGATTTACATTTTTCCGTAGACTTTTGTAAACCAAAAATCAGTAATGAAAGTAGTAAATTCGGACTAGGCCGACTTTATGATACCCTTCACCACCTTGGGTATATTGTACATATGTACCCTTACAATTGCATGCCAATGTTCCCTCGAATGTTCTCTTTCTGCAATCATTTCCAAATTTAATTTCATTCAGGTAGATTTAGAGTCATCTGCGTACCATGGGACAAATTTATGGGAAACGATTTATAGCAAAATTGATACACGCTATTCTGTACGCCGCACTGTTAAAAATTGAATCTCAATCAGACACCCGTTCGAAATACATACATATGGAAGATACGGCTGCATCTGCACCAATTTCAACAAAACGTAATAACGTCATTCAAGTCTTAATCTGATGCGTTGTGCAAAATTTGTGTTAATCGGACAAACATTAGGAGTTTTGTGCACCATGTATGTAAAATCGGACGAATATATATAAATATGTGGGGGCTATATCGAAATCTGAACCGATCGGAAACTTTCCACACATAATTCTAGACACAATTCAGTACGCTATGCCAAATCCAAGAATATGTAGGGACTTTGGTGCACCATTTACATAAAATCAGATGAAAATATATATGGGAGCTATATATAAATCTGAACCGATTTTCTCGACATTTAACACACATCACTCTAGACTTAATTTAGTACGCTGTGCCAAATTTCGTGCAAATTGAGAGATATATAGGGACTTTGGTGCACCATTTACCTTAAATCGGACAAAAATATATATGGGAGTTATATATAAATCTGAACAGAGTTTCTCCAATTTCAATAGCTATGCCAAATTTCATCCAAATCGGATCATAAATGCGAACTGTAATTTGTTTACAAGAATACATAGACAGACGGGACGGACATGCATAAATCGACTCAGAAAGTGATTCTATGCATATTCTCAAAAGGAACCATGGGTCTATTTCGTTTCTTTTTACCTCTTACATACATCTGCCTGTACCACAGTGTGGTGAAGGGTAACAAAAATGGTATCTAGGGAGGATTTTGAAAATCGACTACTAGAGTTGTTTTGCAAATAGAGAGTAGGACTTCAATGAGAGAGGTATTATAAAGTTACCTTTAAAATAGTAATGACCATACAACAAAACGGTGCATATTTGGCTGAAATCGGGCATTACGAACCTACAGTTAATATACAGTTAATATAAAAATAATGAATTTCTTTTTCCCCAACCTATATATACGGGAGTACGCAATTTTGTCTCTATTGGACACATATTGAAAGTGTGGTGCAGCGTTTTTCTAAAATAGGACGAATGTATATATGGAAGCTATATCTAAATCTGAAGCGTTTTTAACAAAACTTCACCTACGTCAAGCGCTGTGCAAAATGTAGGACAAATCGTTGGAGTTTGCTGAACCATATATAAAATCGGAAGAAAATATATATGGGATCTATATATATATTTGGGCCGATTTCCTATAGGATTAATCCTTAGGCCATTTAAGTGAGCTGTTCTAAATTTCATCTCATTCGGATCATAACTGCTACCTGTACATTGTTTACAATATAACATCGACATATCGACTCAGAAAGTGATTCTATGCACATTCTCAAAAGAAATCATGGGTCTTAACTGTTACAAACATATGCACGAAAGCATAATACCCTGTACCATAGTGAGGTGAAGGGTATAAAAATACCTCCAACGCTACTTTAATTTGAAGTCAACCTGGAGAACTTTTGCAATGTTTTACTATTTTCAAACTAACAAAAGTTGACATGAATGTATACAAGTCCTATTTTTCCAATAACCAGGTTAATTGTGTTTCAATCACAAATCAAAACCCATCAACCGAATGATAGTCATCATCGGAGTATCGCCTATTGAAAGTCCAGAACCAGCTTGGTAATAAAAAGAAAACCAACAAAAACGCACTAAGTGCGGCTTAGGTCTGACGCTAACTGGATACTTATTGCATTTTGGTTAGTTTATTCAGCTGGTGCTCGTTAACTTTGGTTCAAGCTGTTTATACTTCAGCAAAGTGTTGAGGACGTCTATGATTTTCATTAGTTTTTACAGTCAGGCCATCCAACCAGCCAACAGTTGTTTGGCATTCCGTTTGGCAATTAAGTTAACATGACACCTGTTTTGCACACCTTTTTATTTGAGACGTTTCTTGTTGTTGTCGTTGTGATTTTTTATTGCCCGTTCCAAGTGGGATTCTACTTCTTCTTCTTTCTTGGTTCTATCATTTCTTTGAGTATCTAATACAGCAGCTATTGCAAACATGTAGCGCATTCCAGACAAGTGCTGCACATCATTACACAAAGCCAAGTCGAGTCAAGCCATGAAAACGAAACACGCACTCATTCCAAACAACAGCCCAACAGGTATTCAAATTTTCCACGGCTTTCTTCTTCTATCATTTGCTAATTTTTGTGAGCGGAAGACGAAGGAGAAGAAGAAGAAAAACTGATTTCTTGTTCTTTCGTGACCACCGCCATCATCAGGCAACATCAGACTTACGGGCTCTCTCATCATCATCGTCATCATCATTGTGGATTTGGAATCACTT